>NC_038043.1:30769822-30935688 GCF_002211085.1 Panicum hallii
AACACAAAATAACAAAGGAGTCCCTGAAGGCACTATTTATCTGAGTCTCGGCTTTGCAGACAGCCCCCTGGGCTTTTGATTCTTTCAACCCGAGGTCCTTGGCTGTGGTCAGAGGGGGGCGCGGGTTTGACCGGCCAAATCCGGCGACGGCGATCGCCGGCGGCGAGGGTGGAGGGGCGTGGAAGCATCACCAAGCTTGTACGCACCTGCAGACGCCCGGGATTGGGGTCAGGGTGGCCTGTAGCGGCGGCGCGACGAGAGCAGGCGGCCAGCGGTGGAGGAGAATGGCGGAGGCGATGCTCCGATGGTCGTAAGGTGAGGAAGGGGTCGGGAAGCTTCAGGGCGGTGTGGGGAAGCCAGAGGTGGGGTCAATTGGAGTTGAGGAGGGTCGAGAAGGGGTGCTCCACGGCGAGCAGGGGGCGGCGGCAGGGAGAAGATCGACGACGACGGTGCTCCGGTGACCAACGTCGCTGCAGGACCTGCACGTGAGCTTCGGTGAGTCATGGGGGATGCACTAGTGCAGTCAATTGGAAGCAAAGACCACGGGATAGAGACGACCGGCAAAGGTAGTGATGAGGGCGGAGGAGGGAAACGCCAGCGAGCGTCGGGAAGCCGGTGTGGTGCGCAAAGAGACCGATTGAGGGGTCGTAGAGCTTCACGGAGTCGAAAGGAAGCTAACTAAGGGGTTGTCATGGTGCGGGGATGACTGAGGTGGGCTGCCCACGGCGGCCAGTGGGTTGCCGGACTGGAAGTAGGAGACGGCGGTGGTGTTCGGGCTCGGGGTGCGCACGGCAAGGGAAAAGAGGTAAAAATGGGTCAAGTGTCGTCTACTAGTATTGCTGGGCAGAAGAGGGAGGGACGAGGGGTAGACGTGGGCGCGGAACATGGCGGCGACGAGTGGCAGCCGGCGGAAGCTCGGGTGGTTGTGGCGCGCGTGAAAAAGGACAGCAGGGGAGGGCTAGGGCGGCGGCCGACGTCCAAGTGACGCGTGGGGAGGGTGGAAGCAGGAGGTGGAGCGGCAGCGGGCAGCACAGCGGCAGCCGGGGGAGACATACTGCACCGGCGGCAGAGGAGGCAGAGCAGATCAGGGCGTGCCAGAGGAAGAAGAAGGGAGGGGGTCCGAAGGATCTTTTTGGAAATTTCAAAAATCTCAGGGACCCTACCGTAAAGTAAGATTCCCCGCTAATCCAAAACCCTAATGAGGAAATTCCCAAAATAGAAGTTGGATAGTTTTTCAAACCCTACAACATTGCTTTAGGGTTCAAGTTCAAAAACCTAAAGTATATGGCTTTAATTTTAAATTTTGAACAAAAGTTGTATTTAAGTAAGTTTTGTCCTTACTGAGGTAGATTTCATGTAGTTTTGGACATAATTGCAAGTTTTCATGCAATATCATGATGACTTGCATTTTTAAATTTTGATCCTAAGTAAATTTTGAGAATTACTTTTATACTTCAATTATTTTGCATAAAAGGACCCATACTTTTGCTTTAATCACATCTAAGTCCTTATTTTCACATAAACATCCAAATTTCATGGAATTCAACATATCTATTACAATTTTTTTCCTAATGTGATACAAATTTGACACCTAGGGTGTCACATTCTTCCTATGTTTTTTATTCTACCTCCCATTCTTACCCAATTAACACTAAAGGGCCCAAATTTTTCAAAATTACATAAACACCCTTTTTCCCTTTGCACTTAAATTTGAACACACATACACAAGATCAAACATGCACACTTTACACTAAAATCTAGGGTTTATAATTCTAAATACCTGAATGTCACATTCGGGTTGAAAAATGCAGGTGCAACCTATCAACGCGCAATTCAGATGTGCTTTGCTGATCAGCTGCATCGGAATGTTGAAGCCTACGTGGATGACATGGTCATCAAGACCAGGAATCCCGACGAACTGATTGCAGACTTGGAAGAAACGTTCAACAGTTTACGAAAGTTTCGGTGGAAGCTCAACCCAACAAAGTGTGTTTTGTAAGTACCTTTAGGGAAATTGCTCGGGTTCATTGTCAGCCACCGGGGAACTGAAGCCAATCCTGAAAAGATCATGGCCATCACTGACATGGAGGCTCCGGCCACAATCAAGGATGTGCAGAAACTAACAGGATGTATGGCAGCCCTGAACAGGTTCATCTCCCGACTCGGGGAGAGGGGACTACCGTTCTTCAAACTCCTGAAGTGCCAAGACAAGTTCCAGTGGATGGACGAGGCCGGGGGGGCCCTGCAGGATCTGAAACAACACCTACAGTCACCCCCGGTCCTCACAGCACCAATGCCGGGAGAAAATCTACTACTCTATATTGCGGCGACAACTCATGTCATCAGCAGTGCCATCATCATTGAGCACAGCAAGGAGGGCCATGCATTTGGAGTGTAGAGGCCCATGTACTTCGTCAGCAAGGTACTCTCTGAATCTAAGGTACGATACCCAACAGTTCAGAAACTTCTGTATGCAATACTGATCACATCAAGAAAGCTGCGCCATTACTTCGACGAGTACATGATCACTGTGATTACGGATTTTCTGTTGGTAGATATTCTACACAATCAGGACGCCACAGGACGTATATCAAAGTGGGTTGTGAAACTGGGGGCTCTGTCAATCGACTTCAAGCCACGCACTGCAATTAAGTCTCAAACTCTAGTCAATTTTATGGCCGAATGGAGAGAGAACCAGATTCCAACTCCAGTCGATAAGCCAGAGCACTGGACCATGCATTTTGTTGGATCTCTTAAGCTTGATGGTGGAGGTGCTGGAGTCCTATTTATCTTCCCTAAAGGTGAACAACTGAAGTATGTCCTCCAGATCCTTCGGGAGGTATCCAATAACGAAGCCGAGTATGAAGCCTTGCTTCACGGGCTACGTTTGGCGATATCACTAGGCATCAAGCGACTACTTGTATACGGCGATTCACTTCTGATCGTTTAGCAAGTCAACAAAGAGTGGGACTGCAATAAGGAGACAATGGACGCCTACGTACAAGAACTGCGCAAGCTGAAAAATAAATTTTCCAGACTGGAGGTTCATCACGTGATACGGGAACACAATGTCGGTGCAGATATACTATCCAAGCTAGAATCCACCCGTGCACAAGTCCCAGCGGGAGTTTTCGTCCAGGAGCTGAAGCAACCATCCATCAAGTCCTCACCTCAGATAACCAATGATACTGGCCTTCTGAAGCCCAATCAGGAGGTTATGATGCTTGGCGGGGATGGACACAAAAAGAGCAGCGGCAGCTCATGTCATGCGCAGAGGTTTTGTCCTAGTCGACAATAAACTCTACCGGCGTGGCGCAAAATCAGGTGTTCTCATGAAATGCATCACGGGAGAAGATGGCTACGACATATTGTGGGAGATACATGATGGCGTATGCGGCAACCACGCAGCTTCCAGAACGCTAGTTGGGAAAGCATACAGAGCTGGTTTTTGGTGTCCCACCGCAGTGTCAGATGCTGAGGACCTGGTGCGGAGATGTCAAAACTACTAATTGTTTGGCAAGCAATCTCACGTCCCAGCCCACAATCCTATCACCATACCGCCATCATGGCCATTTGCCTGCTAGAGCCTTGATATGATAGGGCCATTTACAACAGCGCCAGGTGGTTTCACCCACATATTGGTAGCAATCGACAAGTTTACCAAGTGGATTGAGTACAAGCCGATAACCAAGCTCACACCAGACAGAGTCGTTGCTTTCATCTCCGACATCCTGCATCGCTTCGGCTTTCCGAATACCATCATCATGGACCTGGGATCAAACTTCACGGCTAACCAGTTCTGGAGTTCTATGAAAATGCGTGCATCGAAGTCAAATACATCTCCGTTGTACACCCAAGAGCCAACGGTCAAGTCGAGAGGGCGAACGGCATGATAATCGAGAGACTCAAGAAAAGACTCTATGATGAAAACAGCAAGAAAGGCGAAAAGTGGATACACGAGTTGCCACATGTCATCTGGGGGCTCAGGACTCAGCCGTCCAAAGCCATAGGACAAACACCATTTTTTCTTGTCTACAGCTCCGAAGCAATTTTACCAGCTGACATCATGTGGAAATCCCCAAGAGTTGAAATGTACAATGAAGGCGAGATGGATGAAGCAAGGCAGCTAGAGCTTCACTCTATCAAAGAGGCACGTTGTACTGCTCTTGTTCGGTCAGCACGATACCTATAGGGGATCTGACGATATCACGACCGCAATGTTAGAGAATGGTCGTTCAGTATAGGCGATTTGATCCTACGCCGCATCCAAGACGAGTCAGGATTACACAAGCTCAATTCGAGGTGGGAAGGACCGTTCATCATCAAGCAGATTACAAGACCGGGGTCTAATCGACTCCAATACCCCGAGGGCCAAGACGTCCCAAATTCCTGGAACGTATAGAACCTACAAAAGTTTTACCCATAAGAAGACACGTAGTGATAGCTGTTCTTCGACGCCAAGGCATTTTTCTTCTGATTCAGTTTGGAAGCCACGTGCCACAGAATCAGGAATGTAAATTTTCTATTAAACTTCGGAGGCTATAGCCACGTTCAAGTTTCATATAAATTGACTTCTCGCCATGAGCATAGCTGTCGTCGCGATGATGATCGTGTTTTTCCAAACAGGCTAGATCCGCTTGATCGGATTCAATCTAACTTGTTTGATGGGCTCACTTGAGGAGCTATATCGACTATTCCCAGAGTCGCTGCACTCGAGGTAGTATCGACTACTTGCTACGAGCATGATAGTCGTCGAGATGAGGATCGCGTACTCCGAACAGGTTAGATCCGCTCGATCGGATTCAATCTAACTTGTTTGATGGGCTCACTTGAGGAGCTATATCGACTACTCCTAGAGTCACTGCACCCGGGGTAGCCTATGAACGTGGATGGCAATCCAGAAATCACAAGGCAATGATAGTACAAACAACACTGACAGATATATTACAAGGAGAAGAGTATTTGTCTTTACAATAACTCAATCCTGTACTATACTCTCTACTATTTTTTCAGCTACAGACCTGGCCTCTAGAAGGTACTCGCTGAACTGCTCTTCAGAGCAGTCTGCAGCCACACTGTGTGCGAGTACCTGTAG
The DNA here is from genome assembly GCF_002211085.1 of Panicum hallii. Classification (NCBI taxonomy): domain Eukaryota; kingdom Viridiplantae; phylum Streptophyta; class Magnoliopsida; order Poales; family Poaceae; genus Panicum; species Panicum hallii. Next base: position 30,774,918 of record NC_038043.1, read on the forward strand.
TCAAGCCTTAGGACAAAATGACTTCGCAAGACCTAAGGCGTGGCTAACATATGTGGTGCGGGCCTCGGCGATGAGGCTGAGGACTTTCTGCGGAGCTCCGCGAAGTCGATCCAGCAGGGATCGCCCGTCTGCTACACCATCTTCCCACGGATCCACCACTTCAACCAGTTGTTGGGCGGCCACCCTTAGGTCCTCCAGCTCTTTCTGGCGCTGTTCCTTCTCTTCGCCCCGCGTCTTGATCTGCTGAAGGCAATCGACGAACTGCTGCTCAGTATCGGCGATCACCTTCTGCAGCTTCTCGATGTCATCTATACGGCGATACAGCATATTCTTCATGTCATAAGTAACTCTTCTTTATAAGTTAAGAGTTTCTTAACCTCTGCGGTGAAGATAATGTTTCAGAACACAAGACTAACTGCCAGAGAAAGTACTCGAGCAAGGAAAGGACATGCCTTGATGCACTTTTTTCTGCTCCTTGAGCTCTTGGAGCTCAGAGTTGGACTTCTCAAGATTACGGATGTCGTTCTTGAGCAGCCATATTTCCCATGTTCGCTCCTGCTTCAGCTTATCGAGCTCCTTGCGAAGATAGATGTTCTTTTGGAGTTCTTCTTCCATGCGTCGATCCTTCGCTTGGAGCTCCTAGAGGCCACTCTCGACTGCTTTCAGCTTCTCAGATTTTTCTTGAGAGCGTTTGGCCACATCCTGTACAAGGGGGAAGACTGAGAAGATAAAACAACTCGACAAAGCATAATGGTAGGAGAGCAGTCGTGTCTTACCAGGGTAAACCTGTACATCTCCTTGGAGATCTTTTGGAAATACCTCATGTTGTCGACCGAGAGGAGAGGATCATCCAACAGATCATTGGTGATGATGTTCTTGAATCCTCTCCTAGACATCAACAGAGCTCCAGGGCTGCCAGAAGTACCCGCAGCCTCTTCAGTTGATGGCTGCAGGGCACCTGCAAGTCGAAAAAGCGTTCAATACACGAAGCCTGTGATCTAAGCAGTTAGCCGTAGGGGGTCAGACACTTACATGTGCCATCCGCAGGAGCAGCATTGGTTGCCTCAACTTGTTCCCCACCACCAGCGCTGGATTTGATTTGCTAGGGCTTGGGAGGTGGTGGGTCGGGCAGAGTCGCGTCCTCATTCCCGGGTGGCAGCTGTGTGCTTTCCGCTTCAGGTTGTTCGACTGGCAGCTCGGGAGCTGGAGTAGCCGAGATAGGCTCTGGCTCATCCAACCCCAAAGCAAATGAAGTCCTAACAAAATAGAATCAAATATATCATCAAACAAGTCGAAAGAGCAGAAGATATATTATGAACAAGGAGCTGCACTCACAGAGAGGATTTCTTCATGCCGGACTTCTTAAGTCTCGGTTTTACACCCACGGTACTCATTGCCGGTGGCGGGGTCACACCAGCCGAGGGCGCGGGATGTCCCAGCGAGGTACACGCTACGGTAATGGTCACGACCCCTGCAGAAGTAGTCGACGGGTCCGTCCCAGCAGTTTCTGTAGAACCACCTACTGGAACATCATCCCCAGCAAATGCGGTCCCGACCACCTTTCGGCGCTTGGGGTCGGGAGGAGAAGAAGAAGGACTGCAACATAGACAAAGTAAGCCTGCAACAACCACAAGACTTGAAAATTCTACAAGACAGCGGCCCCATACCTTGTGGGTTTGACTACATTCGCTTTGCACTTGCGTACCACCCGACGACCCTAAGGGACCAATGGCAAGGCTTCTACCAACTACACGGATGATCCGAGGGAGTTGTTCTAGTTCGCCTTCCCTTTAGCTGCCTTCTCCGCCAGGGGGATCTCGCTCTCAGTTGTCTCGCCACTGGACAGATCATCAGACGATTGAGCCCTTTTTGCTTCAGCTGCGGCGCTGGGTAGAAGGTGGTATGGCCGGGGGATGTCGGCTTGTGGTGGATAACTCTGGTACAACGTCGTGTGTCCCTGCAGAGGATTCTCAGTCAGTGGAAGTTCCAGAACAACAGAAATTATTCCAAGTAGTCGAAAACTTACCGGCTCTGGATGATTTTGTGCGGAGAACAGCTCCGGGACGTAGGGAACCGTGTTCACATCTAGCAGCACCCGCTTGACCCGGATGAGCACGGCATCGTTGGTCAATTCCTCTGCGCACATCTGAGATGGGTCTTCAGCACCGATGTACTCGAAGCCTAGTGTATGGCGTTGCTGGATGGGTTGGATTCGGCGTTTGAAGAATGACAACATTACAGATGCGCTGGTCACCCCGATTTCCTTATGGGATGCTATGAGAGCTAGCAACTCATTGACTTGGTCCATGTCCCCCTTGGAGAGCTCGGTGTTCCACTCCGGCCGCAGGACAGGTGGCTTACCCGATCTTTTAGGGAGTTGGGGGGTATGGTTTCCGATGTAGAACCAATGGTTTTTCCATCTAGGGATGTTGGAGGGAAATTTGTAGGAAAGATATTTGTCACCGGCCTGTTGCCTAAGCTGGATGCCGATGCCCCCTACAATGGATGGATTTTTGTAGGTAGGTTGCGGTGTTACACGGAAGAGATAGCGGAAAAGATCCCAATGGGGTTCAATTCCAAGGAAAGCTTCACAAAAGTGGCTGAAAATAGCAATGTGGCAGATCGAGTTCGGGTTGAGATGATGGAGCTCAAGCCCGTAGAAATAAAGAAGGCCACAGAAGAAGGAACAGGTGGGGAAAGCCAAACCCCGTTCAGAGAAATGGTAGAATGAGATGATTTTGTCTACATTCTCCATGGGAAGAGATTGGCGAAAAAAAGGGCGCCAGTTGACGAGATTTTTCCCCTGAAGCAAACCCTCAGAAACAAGATTCAGAAGGTCGTTATTCGAGAACTTACTGTAAGTCCACTCCCCCGAAGGCGGCTGCGATTCCTTCCCCTTCCCATCCTTCTTGTTGGATCTCTTGGGCGCCATTTCAGATCTATTTGTCACGAGCCACTTTACTCGCATGCGCTCGGGGGCTGCAGAGAAGGGGCGGAGAGATTCAGCTAGCTTGGGGCTTGTCAAAGGAGGTGAAGGTGGAGCACGGATCTGATTGGGGATTCGGAAATTACTTGGCGGATTGAAGATTGGAAGCACGGATTTTACCCTAAGTTACCGCGGGGTTAAATAACCAGCGGCCGGATACAGGTTTACTATTCCGAAGTTGAAGAGTCGTCACAGGAAATATTCGGAAGATGAGGGGTTATTTGGTGGATTTTTAGATAAATTATTCGATTAACCATTTTTTCAAGGTTAATTGTCCTGAAAAAAGGGGTTTTTCGAATTCCAAATCCAACTTCTATCATCTGTACCATCACACCAATTATTTTTCAAGGGAATATTTTTTCGCTGCATGCCACGACTATTGGATCCTTTTTTCCAAGCCTGAGAGATTTGAATTCAAGGCTCAGGGGCTGCGGGATACGTGGCATCGACTACTTATTTTTCGAATATATTCGAAAAGTAAGTAAGGAAGATTCATGACTAAAGTGACCCTCGGCCTGATTCTTCGATTCAACCTAAGGCTCGGGGGCTACTCCATATGGAGTGCGATTTTCCATCGCACCCCATACCAAAGAAGTAATTCGGAGCATGAGCACCTCATAGTTTCGATGCAGCCAAGGAAGTACTCAAAGAAGAACTTCAAGACGGAGCTTCAAAAGAAGCCGAAGACTACTTCGGAAGTACTCAAGGAGCCTGCAGTACTCAGCTACGAAGAGCTCGGGGGCTTGTCAGACTCGGGACTACGGGACTTTGTGCATAACGTAGTTCATACAGGAATAGGGGATAGGACATGTCCTACACCTTATCTATGTTGTACTCTACTCGCATGCGAAGTAGAGCTAGTCGATACAGAAGGAAGCTACTTGAATAGGATTCCTATGCTAGTGTCGGACTAGGATTCATGTAACCCTGTACTCCCAGATATATAAGGGCAGGCAGGGACCCCCTCAAAACACATCAACACCCAACGCAATACAAACCACCAAACAGGACGTAGGGTATTACGCACATCGAGGCCCGAACCTATCTAAACCTTGTGTTGCTTGCACCTTCGAGTTCCTGATCTCGGCGACACCCTACCTAAAACTCACCACCTCGGGTATACCCCTCGGTGGGCAGGCGGTAAAACACCGACACTAATGGAAGGGGAAGGGATGCGACGCTCCAACTCCTCGAGAATCCCACAGACCCCAAGCGCCGGCCCCCTTGGAAAGGCTAGCACGATCCCCGAAGTGGAAGGAATGGCCATAGCCGCCACGTGGCGCGGGTGCGTGGAGCAGAGAGTAACTCTTGGCCCCACGCCCGACTCGCCGTTTCAGATTCAGGCGTGGGCCCGGGGGTCCCCCAGCCCTATACAAATTAAGGATAAATGGGCTAAAAGGCCCTCCTGGCCCATTAGCAGCAACGGGCCAAACTGAAGCGCCTCCTAGAGGACCCGAGACCGTGGGAGGCCAAGCGACTCCCCGGGATGGAGCGGTTTTTTCGTGGAGAAGGGATCGTCTGACGGTACATTTAATGAGCCCGCCCTGCTACAACCGAGCGAGGCCCATGGGCGGCGTGCCTTCCCCGTGAAACAACATGATTACGAGAGAGGCGTTAGCGCGGAGACCGGGACAGATGGAGCTCCCCTCGAGGGTCACGTCGCCTCATCTGGCGATGAGCGGTTGGGTGGCCCCCGCCACTCACACCTCCCGTCATATCGGATAGACATGGAGAGGAGCACCTGCGGCCCTAGGCAACGCACAGGGAAGACCCAGGGCGATGCACAGAGCCCGGGAGAGACCTCGGAGCATCCTAGGGTCTCTCGAGGAGGACGCCGAGTGACGACAGTCCTAGCCCACGGCGCAGGACTCTATCTGGCGGGCGGGCGCTACTTGCAGGCCGGCGCCCCTCATTACGCGCCGCATTCACAATTAAGGCAGTAAGCCTCTACCCGGGGCCCATGAGGAAGGCTATAAATATCGAATAGACGGGTAATGTGTAAGGGGATAGAAGGCAATCGAGCCGAACTTAGATTTATCTGAATACCACCACCAGCTCGATACAGGATGTAGGGTGTTATGCTCATAACAGTCCGAACCTATCTAAACCACCTTATCTTCTAATCATCATATGATCGGAATTTTACTGCTTATTACATCCCCGTCCGAATCTATAAACGGAAGTTCCCACGCATGTCTGCTTACATAACTCACCCACGTCATATATATTCCAGCCAACGGTGTATAGCAGTGGCAGCAGCAGCAGAAGCGGCCCAGATGTCGGTGACGTGGGTTCCTTTTGCAGACGGTCCCCGGCCAGCCAGAGTGACGTTTTCCGGGCGGGGCAGGCCCATCATTAATTAATACCGTATTGCAGAAGAAAAGCTTCTACTTCTAGCTAGCTGCTTAATTAATCATATGGTAAGTACCCTAAGTACATGTAGTACTTATGTAAGGTGAAAAAGATGAGCCATCAGGCGCAGTCAGGAGCAGAGCAGCTTACGTGCATCGCAGTTACATAGCACCATTCAGTAGCAGTGGCAGCTGCAGAATTGACCGTGGAATCCAAGGGAGACTCCAACGCTGAATCACTGATCGATGACATCACATGCATGGCTAGGTTTTTACTAGCTACGCTACCTTGTGTCAATTATTCGGGGAAAAAAGAACGCCACCTGGTGTGTGGTCTGTTACTGATCCAATACTCGCTTCCCCCTAACAAATAATGCAATTCTAGTTATATATATATATATATATATAGATAGATAGATAGATAAATAGATAGATAGTGTGACGTTCAAGTGCATACCTAGAATTTGTTGGGATACAAGGAATATGCAGGTACGGACATCGGTGTCCGCTGCTGCAAAATTAGCCATGACTTCAACAAATGTGTTTTTACCCGTGCCAATTTAATTAGGAATGAAGATAATAGCTTATTGAACTCCCAATGAGATTGTTGAGGCAATAAGGATGGATCATGTATGTATAGTACTGCACGCCACGTAAGCACAAAACAACGGAGTGATGGATACTCCAACTACGTACGTACTACGTACGGCCGAAGAGATAATGTACATACGGCGTATACACTGGAGTACTCCGTCCACTACGTACCTAGTTGTTTTTGTAAGTATGTTCGTAGGTTATGCCATAAGTGGACCTAGGCTAGCTACTCGAGTCTCATCACACTATAAGCTAAATGCACATGCAACTGGGTCCATCTGTCCCCAGCCTGTCTGCACTCGTTTTTGGACCGAAAAAGGCTTGGACAATGTACAGCACGTGTATTTCGGGGGGTGTCCAACTAAATATAAAGTAATTATAAAACTAATTACACAGATGGAGGCTAATTCAGAAGATAAATCTATTAAAACTAATTAATCCATCATTAGCATATGTTTATTGTAGCACCATATTATCAAATCATGAACTAATTAGGCTTAATAGATTCATCTCGCAAATTAGTCTCCATATGTGCAATTAATTTTATAATTAATCTATATTTAATACTCCTAATTAGTAATCAAATATTTGATGTGATGGAAATTAAAGTTTAGTCTCTGAACCGAATCAATTTTGTTTACTGTACATGTTACTTGGTGTCGGTTGGTTCATCCAACTCCTCCCTCAGAAAACTGATTGACGTCCGAAATAATAGTAGTAGTAATAATAATAATAAAGAAAACAAACTGAATTATGCATCGTCTGAAATGTCTTGTTTACGTGAGAACATGATTGGCTAGGGTAATACAGTTTAACAAACGGTCAGATTTTCCGATTCTTTGTCCAGAGTTTATGTCATAGCTCTGAAGGAGCTTCTCTCAGTAAATATGTTAAAACAATGACAAGTAGTGGATTTCAAGGAGATACTAGAGGTGTTTGGATCCACCGGACTAAAATTTAATCCTATCACATCGGATGTTGGATACCAATTAGAAATATTAAATAAAGTCTAATTATAAAACTAATTATATAAATGGAGCCTAATTCACGAGCCAAATATATGAAGCCTAATTAATTCATATTAACATATGTTTATTGTAGCACATATGGTCAAATTATGCACTAATTATGCTTAATGGACGTCTAGTGAATTAGCATCTATTTATTCAATTAATTTTATAATTAGACTATATTTAATATTTTTAATTGGTGTTCAAATATACGGGATTGAAGTTTAGTCTCCTTCCTCTAAACAGCGGCTGAAGGAGTTGAAATAGTGGCGAGCACCTTAAACGTCATCCGTCGTCCCCCACCGACGGCCACTTTACGGGGATGCTGCTGATGCCCTCTGCACTGAACTGCCTACGGCGAGAAACGGCAAACTTTGACTGATGGGTGGACAGACCACACACGTCCTAGTCGTATATGGGCCGGGAATATAATGGACATGGAACCACAAATTAAAAGCCCACGGTCATTTTGCTCGGCTTTCCTTTTTCTTTCCTTTCTTTCTTTTTTAAGTTTCCCATGCTACTAGTATTACCAGTGTGCACTAAAACTGGGACAGTTTTACCATCCGACAGAAAAAAAACAAACAAATCTCTCCAATGCAATTTACGCTAACGAAGCCAAGAATGAAAGTGACATGTCAGATAAGACATTATGCCGTCGTCCTGTCTTAATAAACACCACCACTAATAAAACTGGGCTACTTTTACCATCCGATCGAGAAAAATAAAACAATACGAGCGATAGATGGACGTCATCATGTAATAGAAAAGAATCAAATCTTTCGAATTTACGCTAATGCATCCAGGAATGAAAGTGACATGTCAGACAGACATTGTGCAGTCGATCGACATGGGATGAGTCCAGCGTGTTCCAATCTGACGGCTAGTTGAGTCCGCAGGGATGCGCCCAAGCTGAGTGGTCTCGCCTCGCCATCTCGTGTCGATCTGTCCGCAGGGATGGTTGTGTGATGCCCCAACCAAACCGTTGGATCGGAATTGCATGCATGAAATGGCAGAGCCGTGCCATCAGCCACTGCATGACTACACCTAACTATAATAGCTGCCGGACAGCAAGGTTTATCAAACTAGATAGGTGCATGCTAATAAGATAATTACACATTAACTCCGTGCACATCAATCGGTTCCAAAGTCGATCAGGAAACGAAAGAAATGTTACTTAAAATCAAGGATTACTTCGTGCCTAATTCATTAAACGATGGTGACCGGGGCTTGATTGTGGCGTCAATTTGCTGTTGCACCGTTAAACTTTTGCAATCAGCCAAGTTGGGGAATAGCTACTATCAGTTTTTGGCTTCAACTTAAGCTAAAAGTTGACGTCCTTTTTTTTTGTGGGGGCAAATATAGGCTACCACTATATGGTCCGAGATAACATGCATATATGTCACACACATAAAACAAAGAATGATTAGGAGATACTAGGCATCTAGCTTGTCTTTGTATAGAATAATTAAGATGCACTCGAATTGGAGTTGGAGATTACTTGAACTCGAGTGGTGCGGTTATATACAAACCTAGTCACTCGTAGCTCGTTTTCCACCGGAAAAACGTCTTGAATGGTGATGCAGACAAGCACAAGAGCACCTAGTTCTTTATTTGGCTTTTGAAACACAATATAAGAATCGTCCATGATGCGGTGCTTGGTGTTGTCAAGCACGCATGCCGGTAGCTAGGGACAGTCTAATAGATCCAACTAAAATATATGGACCGCATTAACGCGCGACCAATTGTGCAGGGAGTTGATCACTCGATGATGTGCTTGGACCGCGTTAACGCACCTACTCTATGAGAAAGTAATCGTATTTTTTAGAAGGGAAACAAAGAAAACTGCACGTGGGCCACGGCAGCCCAGCTCTCACCTCCTGGGCTGCAGCAGGCCGCGAGGGCCGCGCGCTGAGCAATGGCGCGACTGGTCGTAGAATAGATTTACATAGTTGCGCCAGCATTTTTAACAAAAAGGTGGCCCATCAAGGTTAGCTAGTACTCATATATAGCTGTTATAGCTCACTGCTAATCATTTTAACCTGTCGTCAATCACTATTTAGTTAGTTCAAGTTTAGCAATTGGGATGTTCTTATTTAATTACTATTTAAACAGGATGCTAAGGGTAGCCAAAGTGAATCCACGAAGTATCCGGAGAAAAAGAAAAAGAAACAACTCGACACATGGGCCGCAACGCCTCGGCATGTTTTGGATGTGGCCCGGCCCACTACATGGCACACCTGCCTTGCCCTAACCCCCGTTGCGCACGCGCACCGTCGCACGCCGCCGCAACACGCCCGCCCGTCCGGACGGCGACTGACGGCCTCCACCACCTGGCGGCGGCAAACCGGGGCGCGAGCAGCTGGCGAGTGAGAGGCGGCCGGCGGTGAGTTCCCTCCCTCTCCTATTTAGTCCCATTTCCGTCCTGTCCCCTCTCCCGTTGTCAATTTTGCTAGGATTTCTTTTTTGTTCCCCTTCGTGATCTAGTGTTCCGTTGCTTGATTCTTTTTTCCCGGCCTGCCCTTAGATTGCAGCAACGAATTCTATCTAGTAGTGCTAGTGCAGCTTATGGCACTGCTGTTGTGGGATCATGTCCTGTAGGCATCTTGAGAAAAGTTCATCGAGTTCGGATTAAGTACAAGTGGATATTAAGCAAGCCTGTATGGTCGTTGTTCTCAGCATGTCAATTGTTACTTGTCAGTGGTAGAGAACTAGACATTGATTGGGTTCGTACTTCATACCCTCCTTGCGCAGAATTTGTTCGAACTATACTAGCACGATCTTGTTCCGTACTGAATCAATAAGGCTGCAGTTGTCCTGATTTGTTCCATTTCCTGGAAATTTTTATGTTGTGCTGAAAGCCTGAAACAGTAGGCAAAATAGTATGGCTGTTCGTGTGTGATCTTGTTAAGTGCGAGTACAGATTCAGAATCATAAACATGCGATCTTGTTGCAATATATATGGTCCTGTGAATTGATGAGTGATGCTTGATGAATCTGTGAACTGATTACTGAAATTTTGCTATCCTTTTTTTTGAAACCACTAAGTGGCTTAGCTGCAGCTATAACCTGAACAGCTAAATGGATTAGCCGGATGTTTAAATCATTGCGTTTTAGAGAGACCTAAACTGGTTGGAGTCAATACTAAATGGAAATGCAATCCAACTTAAAAGGTTTCTATCTACACTAGTGTTGGAGTTCTCACTTGCTGCAAACATATTATTTATTTTCTAAAAGAAATACTAAATTGTATGCATGTACCGTTTTTTACTTTTTGAAATGACGTATCCACATACCTGTGTTACATAGCTCGAAACTGCTTGGTGTGTGCAGTTTGATGCAGCTTCGGTGGTTTTGGCTCTGATTGTTTGATATCTTTTTTCTATTTTGGGGATTTTCCAGTGAGACTTTAGGGCAAGCGGTAATAGATTTTGTAATATATATTCTGCTGAACTGTTGTAGTCACGCTAGATGAGATCTGTACGAAATTGGGAATATAATGCTTTATCTAGACATGTCTGTAACTGATGTTTTTTTTTTAATGTTGCAGAACATATAGCATATTTTGGAGTCTCTCCACTCCTCCTTGCTATCTCCATCCCAATCAACAAGATGGCACGTCAATCCGCTCTCTCGCTCGTCAAAGATCGGGCCAAGGTGGGAGCGCTGAAGCGTCTGACTCTGAGCTCATCCAAGACGGCAGGTAGGAACTCATCTGGGCGCATCACCTCTTTCCACCGCGGCGGAGGGGCCAAGAGGTTGCAGAGGAAAGTTGATGTGAAGCGGAGCACCTCTTCCCTGGGCATTGTGGAGCGGATCGAGTACGACCCTAATCGCTCCTCTAGCATTGCTCTGGTGCGATGGGTCCAAGGGGTACATTTCCGTCGCCACAAGATTCCACAAGAGCTCAGTACTGAGTCTCAGATACCAGAATCTACCACAGCTGATATCTCCGCTCGGTTTTCCCTTGCACCATTGTCTGGTAGAGTGCATAAAGCAAAGGAAGCTTCTTCTGCGCTGTACTCTTCAGCTTCGTCTGCACTGTACTCTTCTCTGGGTAATGGAGATATTCCATCTGTTAACTCTTGCGCATCAATGAGCTTGCCTAGGATAGCTTTAGCTGGTGCCAAGCCCACTTTCTTCACTCAAGCCAGAGGAAATGAAGAAGGAAAACAGACATTTTCTCTTTCTGGAATTCAAAAATGGGCAACGGATGATGCACTTTGGGCACAGAGAATGAAGCGTCAAGCTGCTCTCTCTTGGCAGAATGATTTGAAGAAGAAACCATTGCCACAGGCACAAGCTAACTTCAGTACCTCGACAACCAAGTCTATGGGTACGAGTAAAGGGCCGAATGGAAAGGTTGATTGTGTACCAGTATCTTATATATTGGCCAGCCACCAATGCCTTCCAGGTAGTACAGTGATGAATTATGATTCCTCGAAACCTTCTAAGAGTTCAGCCTCTTCGCTATCAGCTAATCAGTTTGATATAATCGACCTCAACTCAAAGGTTGGAAATTGCATACCATTAGCCAATGCACGAATTGGAACATGGGTGCATGATATTGAATGTCGTCCTGGTCAGGGTGGGAAGATGGTCCGAGCAGCTGGTACATTTGCTAAAGTTGTCCAGGAGCCAGGTGCGCAGTGTGTTCTGCGCCTTCCTTCAGGTGCTGAGAAGACTGTGGATTCGAAATGCCGTGCTACAATTGGTATAGTCTCCAACCCAAGCCATGGTACACGCAAGCTAAGAAAAGCAGGGAACAGCCGGTGGTTAGGCAGACGCCCTGTTGTCCGTGGTGTTGCGATGAATCCTGTGGATCATCCCCATGGCGGAGGTGAGGGGCGTACCAAAGGAGGCAGGCCTTCAGTTTCTCCTTGGGGAAAGCCCACTAAGGCAGGGTACCGATCACCAAGTGCCGCCAGCCGTAGAGCATAGCGGCTGCAACAAAGCTCATATGGATCAGCCCTTTTTTTTGTTCTCTTCCTTATGGTTGAGAAAATAAAGAACAAATGTTAGTAGCAGAGGGAATTGTGATACATCAACTTGGTTTTGATGTAAGAATTAATGTTTTCATTACAATGTTTGTTATTATTATGTTGGTTATCTTTTTGCTGAAAATTAGTTCTTCATCAAAACTCACCAGTTTCTTTATTTCCGTTTCTTTTGTAACGTATGGCACTTTGGTTCTGTGCCACTGTTCTGATTGGGAAAGGATGTTCTAATCGTTTGGTATTCTTTTCTTATCTGTTAACATATTGTTCATCTTTTTTTTATCATGGCAGTGGGTTTTTGAAAGCAACTGTCATGTTTTGTTTTTGGGAAGCCGAAGAGCCGTGTGATCAAGTGTAAGCTTGTTAGGCCCAGCAGATAATATGGCTTTGAATAAAAACTGGACTGAAGAAGCCTTTGGTCTAAAAAAATATATTTGATCATGGCGGTGTATACTGTGCTGAGAATGTGATTAACTATGGATAAGAAGAGTTCCCATTTCTTATTGCAATAGAGAATATGGATTTGGAAATATTGACGCAGATCATAGTCTTAATAAACTGTTGTGTTGAAATTGAAGTTCGTATAACATGAACCAATATATAAATTTGTATCAACATATAAATATTTTTTACTCAATCTATTTTCTTGTCATGTACTATGCCCAAGAACGGCTACCTCGGTCTCTTCCTGCTAACCAACGAAGACGACCTTGGCCATGGCAACCTTCACTTTATTCCTTAAGCTTGTCAGGTAGAAACCTCTCTGGTATTCGGCTATTCGGAAGGGCCCCAGAAATTGGCACCAAACCATAGTTCATGAGCATAGCTGATTTTCACGACGCGAATACATTCAGGAGTTGCATATTTTTCATGTCAGAATGGATCTTACATTTCAGCTGACTGCGCCTCTTAAGCAGCCGGCAAATACCTTGATATATCATATATATCAGCTCATACAAACTTGCCATGAGCTCTAAAAAAAGAGAGACAAGATTGATATATTCTTGGCTTTTTTTTTTTCTTCGCACAAGTACAATCGTTGCTGTAACTATGTTCTTACTTCTTAGTGAGAACGTCCTCCGTGGCCAGGCTTTTCAGTACAAGTTAAAATGACAATTAGGAGTAGCTTCCACGCAAATAAAGCATGAAAGATATAGTGACAGAGCACCTTAAACATCACCGTCACTCATCGACAGACACTGCGCCGCATGATTTGGCGAGAAACAGCATCGTTTGACTGACGAGTAGCCAGGTACTTTTCTAGTATGCATGGGCTGAGAATTGACATGGCACCAAGTCCAGTTATCTTTTAAAAATTTCTTCTCTTTTTTCCCGGCATAAACCAAAATGTGCAAATCTTGCACTCAGCCGAGCGGTGTTATTATTGCTCAATGGTACACTTTCCCTGCATTCAGCTAACGGCTTCCTTATTCTAATATTATAAAAACTATTTCCCAGCGAGGAGCATCCAAGCAATAAAAACTATTTCCTTTCAATTGATAAAAATAAAATTATAATACTTCACATAGAAACTATTATACAACCAGGCCACAACCAAAATATCCAATGGCTTAAGTTAAATAGCATTTTGGGCGCCACTCACAAAGAAGTTTCCAAAAAATTGGAATTCTTCTTGTGTTATCAAACAAAAAGATTGGACTTCCAGCAAAAGTACTCCTATGAACGATGGCCATCATATCAATAATCAGGATGGTTGTGACTAAGGATGCAAGTGGGTACCTAATAGTATTTTTTGTCAGCTAATTAATTACGATGGCACGCCACTCTAATTCATTTCTCCTCCTAAATTATTTATGTAGAATACCATTCTAGTTTATTTTATCAACTTTTTGGATCGATCCAATAACCCTATATATATATATATATATATATATATATATATATATATATATATAACTTACATTTCTAGTTGGGACAGTTCAAGCAAAACCGTTGGCATGTTAACAAAGCCGTTGCACCTCTCCATATATACATGACTTGGTAACCCGACGAGTTAGCCGATCTACCATGCACCTCGATGGACGGGAGACTTTATATATAGTTGTGACTTTTTTAATTAGTTGGGTTGTCTGATGGCTAGTTCAGAAACGTTGGTACGTGTGGGTGTGTGTCAACTGTCAAGTGCCCATGCACATGCTTCTACTAGAAGAGTGAACCGTACGTGCAACCCTAGCGGCGTAGGTAGTTGAACCAGCAAACATTTGCAATCAGCCACGATGTTAGGGACTTCGAGTTTAAGCTTATGCATGGATTCCTTAATCAATCTCATCATCAGTAAAATCCATAGGAAATACGTTTACCCCTTCCTATGCTGAAAGGTATATGTTCAGCAGGTCGTTTGGCTTAAATTGCAGTCGCGTATGTAGAGGAGCCACTGGTTTTTCTTCTCTCTGGTCAGTAGCAATAAACTAAATAATCCGTCATCTCGTGGTACACATTGAGAAGAACATCTACCAACAGATACTCAGTGGAATAATAACAATCACATGCATAAAGACATAACAATTTACGTGAAAAAACCTTCTCAAGGTGAGGAGTAAATTACAAAAACCCACGAGACCAACCGGTATACTCCAAGATTCCACTATAATCACTAAATGGTTAAAAATATCTTCTCTAGAACATCTAAAAAAAATTACACCAATAGAAACACATTTACCATGCTGCAAATTTGGCATCAACAATAACAAACACAACCATCTAACAAGAGGTATGCCAACTGTCAAATAGAGAAGTCATAGATTTTGTACCCTTCGGCAATCAGTTAATATCTCACAAACTATAGGTTCACTATACATAAATTTTAGTAGGGATGTAGACCCATGAGTCCCCTTACTACTGACAAAGTTTAGGTCAATCAGACACCGTTTCACCACCCATGCTGATCATTTACCAAAGTTGCTCTATGTTGAAACTGCAGTCACCTAAACTGACGCAACCCCTCTCAAATCTATGCTCTACTCAACCAATCCTCAAGCCAAATGACCAGATCGAAGTACTCTAACTGTAGAACGAGTTTAACACAAATCCAAACATATTTAAGCCTCCAATCATTAACTTAAGGCAGATCGGTTCAGAGCCATCGAATCTGAACATATTTGCTTCTCTCTCACTCCCAAATGATATCTGGATCTGGGAAAAATGGAGACTGGGGTCCTTGTTTGCTTGCCACTCTCACTAAAGGAGCAATCTCAACTGTTGAATCAAGCAACTAATCAATGGTGCATAAGTAGTGGGCTTGTGGGTTGTTTTGCTCAATTTTACTTATATGTAGTGGGCTTGTAGGTTGTTTTTGCTGAATTTTACAGGGCATCAAATCATCTCCATGTGGAGGAATAGACCAACACTATTCACGGATTTGAATTGAAGGAGATGACTTTTTTTTTCAAGTTTGACCGGATTGTTCCACAATCCACACTGTGTAGGAGCTACTAAATCGTGGAATTTGCTTATAGATTGTCTTTCTAACTCAAAAAAGAGGCTGGGTGGCATGAACAGATTTATTGTCTCTAAAAAAGTTCAGTTTGTAGTCAATATTAATGATAACTTGAGTCGCGAGTCTGCAGTTATTTTTTTTTGACAAACGTCTGCAATTATTATTTGTTAAAATAAAGAAAAAAGTTCTTTCAACCCCTCAACTATCAACACAATCTGATTTACCCCCCTCAACTGAAAAATCAGATATTTAACATCTCCAACTATTGAAACCGTCCAATTTACCCCCCTCGGCGGCTTCGAAAGGCAGTTTTACCGACGTGGCCCCATATCAGCACTCCTACGTGGCGCCTGTTGTCGGTCAAAATCCGCCGGCGAGCAGCGACAGGCAATACGAGGAGCCGGGAGGCTCCCGGGACTGCTGGTGGGCCCCGATCCCTCGGTCAACGGCCCGAAATCCGGCACACGTCCTGACGTCTGGGTTGCTAGGCGTGCCACCTGACCTTGTACCTGATCAGGAAGGTGTTATGTATTAGTTTTCTACATACACAGACACGTGTAAACGTTAGTCCGAGCCGTGATCGGCTCATCGGATGTTTCCCGGTATCGGCTGTAAAGAGCCGATTGTGTTCAGTACCGGATCGGATCTATAAAATAAAACAAATATGTCTGATGGTAATATAAAATTTTGCTCTGTAATCGTTAAGCTAATCCAATCTACGACGATTAAAGCTTTCACCACATAATCGGAACATCCTACACGTAACTGAGCCTAACAGATTCTGAAAGTAACAAAACAACAACCTAAACAGAGGCCTAAAAACCGACCAAAAGCCGATTCTCGAAACAATCCTTTTTCAAGATGTTGTAAAATATCCAGACTACTGCCGGAACGTTCAATCCGTTTGAAGAGCCTAATCATGCAGATATTAAACTAAACCCTCGATTGACGAAGACTAACTATAACAGATTAGATCTACTAAACAAGTACGAAGCAAGGCACTGCCCTTATACCCGAGATCGAGTACATGGGCAGCCGAACGTTTACAAGTAACAAGCAAAGCACAACTAACGCATGAAAAAGCCGATGCTACTCTATAAACGCTAAGATAACTGGTGTTACTCGCCATCTACAATGCTTCAGAATGAGAAACTCGAAAAGTAAATAAGTAAGAACGATACCGCCCTGATCACGCAGGGCGTGATCGGGGCCCCACGGCGCTTACCCGAGAAACCCTAGAACAGGGGTGGCGATGCACCGAGAGTTGTTGGTGAATGATTCCTCCTTTTATTATTTACCCAAGATACATATTTATAGTCCATAGACTTTCCTCGCTTAACCAATCCTAACAAAACACGACACAAATCTTAACTATCTCTATCTAAACTATTTAAACATGCATACCTATCTAGATACACGGCCAACCTTGGCCCAGAACACCTGCATAGGGTCCGATTCGAAGCCCATTATAACCATCCTTCAAACCCATCTTGCTCCACGACCCACTTTTCTGGCCCGCCTAAATTACGATGATAACACATGCCCCCTGGTTTCGGCAATAATTATTCCGGAACCATTTCCCCTTTTAATCGCCTCGTCTCTTCGACTTCTAAAATCCGTACAGGCGTGCCTGTTCAACTTCCAAGGGATATGACTGCTCTGCATCAGGCTTCTTAGGAACCGTCATGGTGCCAACTCACCTTCCACTTTGCCTTTATAAACCTACCCCTGGCAACCTTTTCTTAATCGTCTTCTTTCTTTAGCCATTAGCAACCATATCCAACCCAATTTTTCCTTTTCTTGCAATGGCTTCTTCCTCTTCCTCTGCCTCTTCCACCATCTCCTTTGAATCTGGATCCTCCCGAGAGCCTACTCCGGAATATGATCCGATAGCCGCCTATGAGATCCTCGCCCCCCTGCATTGGGATGCGAAGGAATGGGACTTCCAATCTTGGTCAGAGGATGACGAGTCCCTGATCGATGGCGAGGATCTCCTGCTACTCCTCGGTGACGAGCTGGAGGAAGATGACGAAGACGAAGACGATGCATCTTGGGAAGAAGAGCTCTCCTCTTCGGAAGAAAGAGCCGATTCCTCCTCAACCGAGGAAGATTCAATAGCAGGAAACTTCCTTCTTGGCAGATCATCAGAAGATGTCGACGAGGATGATGAAGAAACGAAAGACGACGGCAGCTTCACCAGCAGCAGCAGCGGAGATGATGATAGTGACGAGAACAGCAGCGGCGACGATAGCGACGTCAGCTCAGTTCCGCCAACCAAGCGTCGCAAGACCTCCAGCGTCTACTGGTGGTAAACTGTAGCACCAAGCCGATAGATCGGCTCTAGGAGCAATCGGCTCCCCTTTTGTACTTACTCCCTTATTGTAAATAATATCTTTTTTTAATTGCAATGGTATGTCAAGAACCGATGGCAACACATCGGTCCCCTTCCTCCAAATATGCCGATCCGGATTCGAACCAGTTCTTAAATTCATTTCATTTTCTGCCTGAATCCAGATCCCTCTCCAAAATAGATCTCTGAAGATTCCCCAAATCCAGGTTACTTTCCAAAACCCCTTTGCTCATAAACCCTAGCCACAAAATTCACCCCTAAGTCTTAGAACACACACTCGATCTTGCACCGCCAACCCTAGATCCACTCCCCGAGTCCTCGACTTCATCGAGGTTTCCGATGGCGGATTCTTCGAACACTGATGCGAATGTCTTTGGTCTGAAGGTAAAACTCCGACCTCTGTTAATTTAATGCAGTAATCATAAGATTCCTTGCGCTGTTAAATGACCTTTCTTCTATTACTTTGTCTTTCGCGGGTTTCTTCAGGCTTCCGATATCCTCTTACCGCATCCTTCTTCCCCCAATTCTTTCTGTCTTGGGCCCCGTTCTTACGAGAAGCCCATAGATCTAATTTCTTGCGAGGCTAATCAGATCCCATTTGTGAGCCAAAACAAAGATCTAGACTCCTGGTCCAACAGCCTTCGTGCCTGGCCGAATCCTCCCGAGGGCTGGGTAACTTGGTATAACAGGTGGTGAACACCTACCAGCCTACATGGGAATCCATAGGGATAGCCGATGCTCTGTCTCTATCTCTTTCCCCTCTCGAAAAGGATGAGAACCTCCTGAAGACCATCGGCTATTTTTGGTCCGATGCCTTAAACTGTTTTCTCTTTGGACATGGTCCAATGACTCCAACCCTTCTGGACGTAATGGTGATCACTGGTCTAGATATCTCATCAACCTGCCCCTCTGCTTATAGACTATCAGAAGTTCCTTTCAAACTGTCTTCCAAAGCAGAGTACACGAACTGGGGTGCATATCTGAATCAACATCTGAAAACCAAAGGGCCTGTGACGAAGAAGGAACACACAGCCTTCTTGAATCTTTGGCTAGAACACTTTCTCTTCTGTGGTCCTTCACTTGCTCCAACCAAGAACTATCTTCCTCTAGCGTATGAGCTGGCCAAAGGTCATACTATTGGCCTTGGTAAATTATTCCTTGGAGAAATTTACAGATACCTTCATCTGATGTCCTCGAGCCTTCTTTCCCAGAAAAAAAAATATAGGACTGGTGGTCCCTGGTGGTTCATCCAGCTGTGGGCTCACCTTTACTTTCAAGATTTCATCCCAAACTTCCCTCCTCTAGCCAATAATTCTTTTCCGGACCAAAGTGGGAGGCAGATCCGATGCACCAGCTTCAACCAGGCCTTGTACAGTCTCCCTGGCGGCAAGTTGAATCCTTCAGACGCCTCATGATGGTTTAGGATTTTCTACAAGGGTCTAGATAACCCAATCTTCCTCCCCTATACTGAGTCTGATATCTTTGAGAGCCCAGCCACATTCCGATTGGCTGACTTCGCCAATGATATCGACACCCGGCGCCTGTACTCTATCATGATTCGCCCTTGCCTCCTCCCAGTCGGCATGAGCACTTCCAACCGGATCATCAAATCGGGATACGAGTTTTACCATCCGGTTGTAGCAGCCCGGCAATTTGGTCTTGGGAAAGTTCCTCCACACTTCCTCCTTCATCATTTGACATCAAACAGGGTAGACTTTCCTGACGCCGTCACCACCCAAAGATGCTACAGTCTGTTTTCAGACCTTTTCATCCCAATTCCTGTTGACCTCGCCTTCATTTCTTCGGCTGTCGGCTTCGAGGACTGGTGGTTGATGTGGAGGACTCACATTTTCCGGAGAGCCCTGGGGCCGATGCTGCAGCAGATTCATGCTGAGTATGAAATCCTTGAAGAAGAGGTATTACCATCCGCCCATCGTTTCTCCCTTTAACTTCGTTGAATCCTTTTCTGATTCCATTTACTCTTTTGCAGTAGGAGGATGGCCTGGAGCCCAAGAACGATGATGGATCTAACTTCCAGTTCTCACCAATTGCCCCTGATCTTCTCTTTGGTAAAAATGCGCCTCCCCCTTCAAAAAGCATCATGCAGATTCAGCCTAGCACCGCAAAGCTGACCCCCAAGCGGAGACGATCTTCCGACGTTGTTGCCCCCGGGTTGTGACGCCCTAAAAATTTACCAAAATCAAATCACGCGTTAGAACGGTTCGATTAAAGATCACTCGTCGCCAGACCATAGCCCTAACCCCTGACCGCATCGCCATCCCATCCCGCGCCGCTCGGAAGCCTGCCGTCCGCGCGCGGTCATCGCCGCGAATAGCGCCGGCGCAAGACATTTCTCGCGCAGCGCGCGAATTCCGCGCACGCGTGGCCGATCGGCCGCGGCTGCGGCCGCGATTGGCGCCGACGCGATTTCTTTTCCCTCGCCGTTCCCCTCGCGCCGCGCGCTTCCCCGCGTGGCCGACCGGCCGCGGTCACCGCCGCGACCGGCGCCGGCCCTTTTCCCCCTCTCTTTTTCTTTCCCTTTATTTCTTTTTCCCTTTTCTTTTTTTTCTTCTCTCCTTTTTCCTTTCTTTTCTCCCTCCCCTCCCTTTCTTCCTCCTCCCTTCCTCCCTGTTTTCTTCCTGCTCCTGAACACCGCCGGCCTGGGCTGCTCGCAGCACCAGCCACGCCAGCCCCTTTCCCCCCTGCGCGCGTGCCCGTGCGCCAGCCCCGCCCTCGCCCTGGCCGCGCCGTACCGCGCCGCTCGCGCACGCGCGTGCCCGCCCCCGGAACGCCGCCGCGCCGCCCGTCGTCAAGCCGTGCCGCCCGCCGCTGCTCTCCACCGCGCCCCGCGCGCACGAGCACGCCCTGTTCCTCCGCGTGCCGCGCCGCCCGCTGCTGCCGCACACCGCCGCCGTCCTGGACACGCACTGCACACCGCGTCGCGACACGGACGAACGGACAAGCCGCCATTAATGGCGCCCGCGGGGCCGCCGGCCGAGACCCCCTCCACCGCCCTTCCCCCGGCCTATAAATAGCCTTCCCCGCACCTCGGCACCCCCACCATCGCGCCATCACCACCAGCTCCCTTCCCCAAGCTTCCACCGCCGCCCCCGCCGAGCCGCACGGCCGCCGCCACCTGCCCCACGCCGGCCCGCCGCCTCGCGCAGCCCCCGCCCGAGGTGAACCCCAAAAAGGGACCCCCTCTTCCTCCTCCCCCTTTTCCCCCACACGCCCGAGCCGATTAGGCCCTAGGGCCGCCGGATTTGGGGCCGGCCGAGCCCCCCCATCCCTCCTCTGTTTCACGTGGTGAGGGGAGGAAGAAGAAGGGCAGTTTTGCCCAAAACCCCCCCCCTTCTCCTCTATTTAGTTAGAAGCCCCTCCACCCTTTGACACCTTTGCGAAAAGAACCTATTCCTTTTGCTATTTCCAAAACTAGACCCCCCCCATGATATAAATTTAATTTCAAGTAGAACCCTCGCACTTTTTGTTATGCCTTTTATATTTCCAAGATTTACGAAAAGGCCCTTCTGTTTCTAGAAAGTTTACGAGCAAGCCCCCTGACCCCCGTTTAAGCCCTGAAACCACCTTCAGCGCGTCATTTTATGTGCGAAACGACCTCCGATTGACCCGAAACTTTACCACTCCGCTTCTAGTATAGTTTTAGCTATGCCATTAAGAAACCACCCAGAGATATTGCCCCTAACTCCGTAACCAAATTAATTCCGATTCAAGCCTATCGGTAAAAGCTTTTAGTTCTTCGGTTGATTGTGTGTCTGTTTGTTTGCGTCGTAGGACACGGAGTGAACGACGAGGTTCCCGACCGCGACCAAGCAACTGAGGACCAGTACTGCGACCCCGAACCCGAAGGACAGTGCTTCGATCAGGACTTCCCGCAAGGGTTTGACGATGGCAAGTTCAATTCCGCCCTTTGATGCATGTTTCTGTCCTAGTTTTTATAAACACAACCCAGTGGCCTGTTTTATAAAATTGCATGGTTTTGCGTGCTGAAAACATGGTAGGATAGCCACCCTTGTTTGAGATAACCCTACCTTGACCACCTGATTTTATAAAGAAAATGTGTGTGTGTGGGAAGGGATACAATGTGGTTTTGAAAGACGAGTTAGACGGGATGGATGGCATTTCTGTGTGAATTGCCGTTGGTGTGCTCGTACCTGTGTGGTTGAGCGAGGAAGGGAGATATCCATCCTGTCACCCCTAAGGACCGAGTTGATGTGACATCTCACCTAGCTTCTTGTAGTGCGAACCACTTGACCGTTGTATGGGCAACGGCTTAGCATAAATCCCACTAGTTAGCCTGATAGCCATCAGGAGAGCTGAGAGCAACGGGTGATCAAGGAGACGGGATAAGCTCTGTGTGACTTATGCCCCGGTTAAACCTCGGAGATAGGCCGAATGACCCCTTGATGGATCCCGTGATGGCTAGTCAGGTCTAGCTAAGGTGGGTAATGGCTTTGATGGGATCTGCACCGGCACTAAGGTGTTCGTGCTGTGGTACCCCACCTGTGGGTAAAGTTGCACACCTCTGCAGAGTTAAAATCTATTCGAATAGCCGTGCCCACGGTATTGGGCAGGTTACGGTGTGGTCACATAACTAGTGTTTATCTCTGGGAATGGATGGGCTGGCGTGAGTTGTTTGGAAAGTGTCCGGCAGTTGTGCCGTGTGCTACGGCGGACGGGGAGTCCGGTAGCAGTTTAAAACTTGGATCCTGTATGGATCAAAATCGTGTGCTCCTTGGTATTAGAAAACTCGTTTTGGAAATCGTTTTTTTTAAACGGACCTTTGCATACAGTTGAGTTTTTCACAAATGAACCATAACCTATCCTTGGATTATCCTGTGCATATGATTACTGTTATACCCCCTCCGTGGGTGTGATTGGACTTGCTGAGTACGTTTGTACTCACCCCTCTCTTACTTTTACAGTTGAAGACCCAGACTACATCCCCGAAGACAACGAGTAGGGTTTCGTCCTGCACCCAGTCTTGCCTGTGGTTGAGGCCACCGTTGGATTCCGCATGGCGCAAGACTCTGATGACCCTTTGTTCGTAGCTAGTGTAGTTGTGTGGGTTCTGGTTGTAATCCTCGCGATAGTGGCGCTTCACTGCCCATTACCGCGTAGAGTTGTACGGTGATGTACCATCTGATGTAATAAAAGTGTTATCAGCCTCCTGGGACTGATAAATCAACACTTTTAAGTCTTCCCTGATGGGGGGACGCTTCAGGTGGTATCAGAGCCGTAGGCTGGCCGTAGGACGTGACCCTAGGAACGAGACCCCTTTTCAGACCCTAGAACTTGTCCCGGTTTAGAAACTTCCGCACAAACACTCACCACTGGTCTTTTGCCTTGTTCCAGATGGCTGGCAATAGGATGGGTTAGCGGAATCTGCCACGCAGAGCCCGGCCTCCCCAAGTTGCTATTGCTCAGCCTGGAACGCGTCGGGGTTATGGAACCACCGGAGTATGCCTACCGTGAGTACATCGCCGGAGGCACCCTTCGGTGCGACACAATGGTTTTTGTGGAGAAAAGCACCCGCTACCCTGATGTGGACCCTTGGTTCATCTCCACCACTGGTTTCCGCTTCCCCGACACCTACCGAAAGGCCGCCCGTAAAGCCCTACGCCGACTGCGTGTGCTCTACAGGCACCACCTTCAGCGGACTCCTATGGGATTTTTCCCACCCGCTGAAAGAAGTGGACGCACTTGGATTGCCCGGATGAGGAGACTCGGACGAGAAGAAGAAGACTTAGAAGATGCGGTCTCCCACCTATCCATCTACCTTAATGGCTTGGATGCACTCTGCCGCGAACAGTCGGCACAACTGAAGAAGCTAATCCAGGGGATTGAAAAGATAACCCAGGAGCTGGAGGAACAACGGACAAGAGCTGCAACCGCCGAGTATTCCTTGGCCGCCCTCCAAGCCCAGATGCAAGAATACGAGAACCGCAACGGAATAGGTGGATGGATCGAAGAAGAAGAAGAAGAACCCATGGAGACCCATTGGGATAAGGGTACACAGACCGAAAACGAGATGGATCGGTTCCTTCCAATAAAGAAGCGCTCCATCAGGACCGAGGAAGAATCCCCATGATAGGATTAGCACCCCTAGCAAAAGCCCTACCCTAATGACCACGTACCCATGAACACTGTACCCCCCCCCTTGTTGTAATAATAATTATCATCTACTCGCTTTTGCACCTGTACCAGGTTGTTTACCCTACTTCTGTTTTAGATGGCTGAGGAAGGATGGACCCAGGGCGATTGCCAAGCTGCACCTGGATTCCCCAGCCTCTTGATCAACACCCTGGAGGACCTTGGCGTTACGGAGCGCCCAAGGTACTACAGCCGAGAGTACGAGCACCATGGTACCCTCCGCTGCAGGGTGATCCTGGTCGTCGCCAGGAGCAACCGCTACCCCGACATCCAGCCCTGGCGGGCGACCGCCACAGGGTTTAGACACCAAGACACCTACCCCTTGGCCATCAGAAAAGCACTCCGTTACTTGTGCCGGATTTTTGAAGAACACCTCGCCCCTACACCAGCGAAGTTCTTCCCGCCGGCCATCAGAACCCCAGTCTGGGAAGCACGCATGAGAAACCTGGAGCGACGTCGCCACAAAGAAGGCCCCCTGTACCAAGTGGCTACGTACCTAGCCGCCCTGGACCAACTCTTTGACGAGCAAGCCAACCTTCTGAGGGAGCAGACTCACCGAGCCGAGCAAGCAGAACTCGCGGTGAGGATACAGCAGATCCGAGCCGCCCATGCCGAGGCAAGGGCCGCAGCCGCAGTCAGTAGCGAAGCGGTCGCCCAAGAGAGTCTTAGGCAGGCCCGAGACCGGCGTATGCAAGATTGGACCCAAAGTGGAACACCAGTCCCGGCGATAGGGGAAGACCATGTTCTACTCGGGACACCCGTCATAGGGTGGGGATCACTCTTTGGGAGCGCACGAACCCCACCCGAGAACCCTGAAAGCTCTGCGGCCGCCGACGAAGGGGATGCGGCAATGCAACCCCCGGCCGATGAAGACGGCGAGCGAGAACCTCTCACCCTTTCCGCCCCGGGAGAAGACACACCGCACAAGTAGAGTGATCGACGCCATCCCAGTGATGCCCATCCCAGCCTTTCCGTTTCAGACGTGCCCCTTTTGCAAGACCCTGGCCGAATAGCACGAGGCTTAGTCGTACCCCTAAGTTGTACCCTCCCTGCTTAATAAATTAGTTGATGCTTGTTGCTTGTGATGTCGTGTGCTGGTGTGTTGTGTGCTGCTTATTTATATAAATACCGGCAGAAGGTAGATTCTGCCTTATATATACGAATTAAACAACTTAAACATCACCAAAATCGTAACCCCGATTTACCCAATCAACAGGTGACCCCCCGGAACGTTGCGAGGGCCTCCCGTGGCCGGAACCCCGTAGCCGCTAGTGTCGGAGCACACCCCGTTGAACAAGATCTTCCCCAAGGAGAGCAAGAAGTAAGCCAGAACCGAGGGGGAAGTCAAGAAGGAGAACAACTACCACCACCCCCACCCCTCGGAGACCTGGCACAAATCATCCATAACCAGACCCTCATACTGGAGACTCTGGCGAACGCCCTCATTAACCGGCAGCCGCGAGGGCAGAATATGAACGACAAGCTGACGGCCTTTCTAAGGACCAAGCCACCAACCTTCGCCGGATCCTGCAACCCGTTGGATGCTGACGACTGGTTGCGAGTAATTCAGAGGAAGCTCGAACCATTCGAATGCCAGGACCGGGATAAAGTCCTTCTGGCGGCCCACCAGCTCACCAGAACGGCATTATCCTGGTGGGAAAACTATTGTGCTGCAGCCGAAGACGCCTCTACCATCACCTGGGGAGAATTTGTAAGGGAGTTCCGCCGCTACCACATCCCTTCGGCCACCATGAAGCGCAAGGCGGATGAATTCCGTGCACTACAACAAGGGAGCATGACGGTGGAAGAATACACCCACCGGTTTATAGAATTGGCCCGATATGCGCCGGAAGAAGTAAACGACGACGACAAAAAGCAAGACATGTTCAAGAAGGGATTAAGCCCAGAGCTCCGAACCTTGCTTACTCCCCAGATCTATCCAGACTTCAACACCCTGATGAACAAGGCCATCCTCACAGAAAGGGCCAAGGCCGAAGAAAGAAAGGACAATAAACGCAAATTCTTGGAAAGTAAGGCTTGCCAGCAGGACCGCTTCCAAAAGCCGAGGAACTCCAACTACACTGCACCAAGATCTCAGGCCCCAATGCAGTATAGAACTCAGTCCCAGGTGACAGGATCACAGGCCCCGCCTAGAAGCCAGAATACCTCGAGGGCCCCGCAAAGCAGTGCAAGTCAGGCCACCCCCGACAACAACAATGTTAGAGCTTGTTTCAACTGCCGAGAGACAGGGCACTTCATCGCCAATTGCCCCTACGCCAAGAATAAGCCGGCAACGTCGACCTTCTCCAACACAGTGAATGGGCCCAGACCAGCCCTGACCGGTGCCAACCGAGTGCCCGTCCGCAACAACGACAACGGCCAGCAGGTGAAGCAGCAATCATTTGGACGAGCCCGCGTCAATCACATCGACGCGCAGGAGGCTCAAGAAGCTCAGGGCGTAGTGCTCGGTGAGTACTTAGTCAACTCAGCTCTGGCGACAATATTATTTGATTCTGGAGCATCGCACTCGTTTATATCCTCGAGCTATGTGGAGAAACACAAAATACCTACAGTACTACTAAAAACACCCCTATTAACCCGGACGCCTGGAGGCGACATAAATTGCCAATTAGGTTGTTCACGGGTAAGGATCAACTTAAGTGGGGTAGACTTTCTAGCAGATTTGGTAGTACTTAAGCCTGGGGAATAGACGTGATCCTTGGGATGGATTGGTTAAGCCGACACAATGGTCTCATAGGCTGCACCGACAAAGTGGTACACCTAACAAACCACGAAGGAGTACAAGTGATCTGCCGAACCCGAGATAGTAAGTTTGATCCAATGGTATTTAGTATGGAAGCCAAGCCTTTAGAAGGAGTCCCGGTAGTAAACGAATACCCAGATGTGTTCCCCGAAGAGCTTCCCGGTATGCCGCCAGATAGGGATATAGAGTTCGTCATAGACCTTATCCCCGGAACATCTCCGATAGCCAAGAGACCCTATAGGATGGCAGCCTCTGAATTGACAGAATTAAAGAAGCAACTAGAGGAACTGCAGAGGATTGGCTTCATCAGACCAAGCTCGTCGCCATGGGGAGCCCCAGTGCTGTTTGTCAAGAAGAAAGATTGGAGTATGAGGTTGTGCGTGGACTACCGAGCACTGAATGAGGTTACCATTAAGAACAAGTACCCTCTTCCCAGGATCGATGACCTGTTCGATCAGCTAAAGGGAGCCAAGTACTTTTCCAAGATCGATCTAAGGTCAGGATACTTCCAGCTCAAGATTAGAGAAAGTGACATCCCTAAAACAGCTTTTGTCACCCGCTACGGGCAGTTTGAGTTCACCGTAATGTCCTTCGGACTAACCAATGCACCTGCTTACTTTATGAACCTCATGAACAAGGTGTTTATGGACGAGCTGGATAAGTTTGTCGTAGTCTTTATCGACGACATACTTATTTACTCCAAGAGTGTTCAAGAACATGAACAACATCTGCGGGTAGTGTTGGAAAAATTAAGGATACATAAACTATATGCAAAATTCAGCAAGTGTGAATTCTGGCTGGAGAAAGTAGCTTTCCTTGGTCACATCCTGACCGCGGAAGGGGTAGCAGTGGACCCAGAGAAGGTTGAAGCCGTATCCAATTTGCAGCAGCCAACTAACGTTAGTGAGATCAGAAGTTTTCTCGGATTAGCCGGGTACTATCGGAGATTTATCGAGGGATTTTCCAAGATAGCCCGACCCATGACGGAACTTCTTAAGAAGGAGAAGAAGTTCGCCTGGACGGAAGGTTGTGAAAGAAGTTTTCAAGAATTGAAACAAAGGTTGACAACCGCCCCAGTGCTGACCCTACCGGACATTCATCGGGACTTTGTCATTTATTGTGACGCATCCCGACAAGGATTAGGGTGCGTACTGATGCAAGACGGGAAAGTCGTTGCATATGCCTCCCGCCAACTCAAGACTCATGAGCAGAACTATCCGACCCATGATTTGGAATTAGCAGCCGTAGTGCATGCCCTTAAGATTTAGAGACATTACCTGATCGGGAATAAGTGCGAGGTTTACACCGACCACAAGAGTTTGAAGTATATCTTTACCCAGCCGGATTTAAATTTAAGGCAGAGAAGATGGTTGGAGTTGGTCAAGGACTATAATTTGGAAATTCAGTATCACCCCGGAAAAGCGAATGTGGTGGCCGATGCCCTGAGCCGGAAGACTTATGGACCCAAGGATGATAACCTGCGCGAGGAAATGGCACGATTAAATGTGCACATTGTTCCTCGAGGTTCGAGCCATGTGCTGAGCATTCAATCAACCCTAGAGGATAGAATTAGAGAGGCTCAAAGCTCGGATCAAGAGTTAATGAAGATCTGCAAACAAACTGGAGAAAACAAAGCGCCGGGCTTCAGAGTAGATGATAAGGGAACGTTGTGGTACGAGAATAGGATTTGTGTGCCCCAGGAAGGAGACTTCCGGCAATTGATCATGGACGAAGCCCATAGCTCGGCCTACTCCATCCACCCGGGATCCACCAAAATGTATATGGACATAAAGCAAAAATATTGGTGGAACGGAATGAAGGCGGATATTGCAAGATTCGTGGCTCATTGTGACACTTGTCAAAGGATAAAAGCCGAGCATCAAAAGCCGGCAGGATTATTGCAACCCTTGCCTATTCCGGTGTGGAAGTGGGATGAAATAGGAATGGACTTTGTAGTGGGACTACCCCGAACTCAGAAGGGACACGATTCCATATGGGTAATTGTGGATCGACTCACTAAATCGGCACATTTCATACCCGTAAGGACCACTTATGGCGGAGAAAAGCTGGCAAAACTCTACGTGGAAAATATAGTGAAGCTACATGGAGTGCCCAGCAGAATCGTCTCGGATAGAGGGACCCAATTTACCTCTAGGTTTTGGAAAAGCCTACATAAAGCCATGGGCACTCAGTTAGATTTTAGCTCCGCATACCACCCGCAGACGGATGGTCAAACCGAGAGGGTGAATCAGATCATGGAAGATATGCTGAGAGCATGTGTCCTGACCTATGGAAACGATTGGGAACAGAGTCTGCCCTATGCAGAATTCTCGTACAACAATAGTTACCAAGCCAGCCTGGGTATGTCGCCATTCGAAGTCCTCTACGGAAGAAAGTGCAAAACTCCCTTGATGTGGTCGGAAGTTGGAGAGCGTGCACTAGTAGGACCCGCGCTCATAAAAGAAGCAGAAGAAAAAGTAGCGGAAATCCGCGAGAAATTAAAAGCGGCTCAGTCCCGACAAAAGAGCTATGCGGACAAGAAGAGGCGGGAGATAAGCTTCAATCCGGGAGATTTTGTCTATCTCAAAGTCTCACCCATTCGAGGGACACGAAGGTTTCAGGTACAAGGAAAATTAGCCCCTCGATACGTTGGGCCGTATCGGGTTCTGAAGAAGGTAGGAGCAGTGGCATACCGACTGGAGTTACCGGAAGAAATGTCAGATATACATCCAGTGTTTCACGTCTCGCAATTAAGGAGATGTTTGAGAGTACCCGAAGGAGAACACGTGCCGGTAGAAACAATAGATCTGCAACCGGATCTGCGATATCAAGAAGTGCCGGTCAGAATCCTGGACACCGTCACTAGGAGAACGAGAAACTCCGAAGTACGAATATGCAGAGTTCAATGGAGCAGACATGGGGTGGAGGAAGCGACTTGGGAACGCGAAGAGGCGCTAAAGAAGGAGTTTCCCCATCTATTTAGGGGCCAGCCGAATCTCGAGGACGAGATTCATTTAAGTGGGGTAGGTTTGTTACGCCCTAAAAATTTACCAAAATCAAATCACGCGTTAGAACGGTTCGATTAAAGATCACTCGTCGCCAGACCATAGCCCTAACCCCTGACCGCATCGCCATCCCATCCCGCGCCGCTCGGAAGCCTGCCGTCCGCGCGCGGTCATCGCCGCGAATAGCGCCGGCGCAAGACATTTCTCGCGCAGCGCGCGAATTCCGCGCACGCGTGGCCGATCGGCCGCGGCTGCGGCCGCGATTGGCGCCGACGCGATTTCTTTTCCCTCGCCGTTCCCCTCGCGCCGCGCGCTTCCCCGCGTGGCCGACCGGCCGCGGTCACCGCCGCGACCGGCGCCGGCCCTTTTCCCCCTCTCTTTTTCTTTCCCTTTATTTCTTTTTCCCTTTTCTTTTTTTTCTTCTCTCCTTTTTCCTTTCTTTTCTCCCTCCCCTCCCTTTCTTCCTCCTCCCTTCCTCCCTGTTTTCCTCCTGCTCCTGAACACCGCCGGCCTGGGCTGCTCGCAGCACCAGCCACGCCAGCCCCTTTCCCCCCCTGCGCGCGTGCCCGTGCGCCAGCCCCGCCCTCGCCCTGGCCGCGCCGTACCGCGCCGCTCGCGCACGCGCGTGCCCGCCCCCGGAACGCCGCCGCGCCGCCCGTCGTCAAGCCGTGCCGCCCGCCGCTGCTCTCCACCGCGCCCCGCGCGCACGAGCACGCCCTGTTCCTCCGCGTGCCGCGCCGCCCGCTGCTGCCGCACACCGCCGCCGTCCTGGACACGCACTGCACACCGCGTCGCGACACGGACGAACGGACAAGCCGCCATTAATGGCGCCCGCGGGGCCGCCGGCCGAGACCCCCTCCACCGCCCTTCCCCCGGCCTATAAATAGCCTTCCCCGCACCTCGGCACCCCCACCATCGCGCCATCACCACCAGCTCCCTTCCCCAAGCTTCCACCGCCGCCCCCGCCGAGCCGCACGGCCGCCGCCGCCTGCCCCACGCCGGCCCGCCGCCTCGCGCAGCCCCCGCCCGAGGTGAACCCCAAAAAGGGACCCCCTCTTCCTCCTCCCCCTTTTCCCCCACACGCCCGAGCCAATTAGGCCCTAGGGCCGCCGGATTTGGGGCCGGCCGAGCCCCCCCATCCCTCCTCTGTTTCACGTGGTGAGGGGAGGAAGAAGAAGGGCAGTTTTGCCCAAAACCCCCCCCCTTCTCCTCTATTTAGTTAGAAGCCCCTCCACCCTTTGACACCTTTGCGAAAAGAACCTATTCCTTTTGCTATTTCCAAAACTAGACCCCCCCCCATGATATAAATTTAATTTCAAGTAGATCCCTCGCACTTTTTGTTATGCCTTTTATATTTCCAAGATTTACGAAAAGGCCCTTCTGTTTCTAGAAAGTTTACGAGCAAGCCCCCTGACCCCCGTTTAAGCCCTGAAACCACCTTCAGCGCGTCATTTTATGTGCGAAACGACCTCCGATTGACCCGAAACTTTACCACTCCGCTTCTAGTATAGTTTTAGCTATGCCATTAAGAAACCACCCAGAGATATTGCCCCTAACTCCGTAACCAAATTAATTCCGATTCAAGCCTATCGGTAAAAGCTTTTAGTTCTTCGGTTGATTGTGTGTCTGTTTGTTTGCGTCGTAGGACACGGAGTGAACGACGAGGTTCCCGACCGCGACCAAGCAACTGAGGACCAGTACTGCGACCCCGAACCCGAAGGACAGTGCTTCGATCAGGACTTCCCGCAAGGGTTTGACGATGGCAAGTTCAATTCCGCCCTTTGATGCATGTTTCTGTCCTAGTTTTTATAAACACAACCCAGTGGCCTGTTTTATAAAATTGCATGGTTTTGCGTGCTGAAAACATGGTAGGATAGCCACCCTTGTTTGAGATAACCCTACCTTGACCACCTGATTTTATAAAGAAAATGTGTGTGTGTGGGAAGGGATACAATGTGGTTTTGAAAGACGAGTTAGACGGGATGGATGGCATTTCTGTGTGAATTGCCGTTGGTGTGCTCGTACCTGTGTGGTTGAGCGAGGAAGGGAGATATCCATCCTGTCACCCCTAAGGACCGAGTTGATGTGACATCTCACCTAGCTTCTTGTAGTGCGAACCACTTGACCGTTGTATGGGCAACGGCTTAGCATAAATCCCACTAGTTAGCCTGATAGCCATCAGGAGAGCTGAGAGCAACGGGTGATCAAGGAGACGGGATAAGCTCTGTGTGACTTATGCCCCGGTTAAACCTCGGAGATAGGCCGAATGACCCCTTGATGGATCCCGTGATGGCTAGTCAGGTCTAGCTAAGGTGGGTAATGGCTTTGATGGGATCTGCACCGGCACTAAGGTGTTCGTGCTGTGGTACCACCTTGGGTAAAGTTGCATTCAGGTTCTCTGCCTCCACGGTATTGGGCAGGTTACGGTGTGGTCACATAACTAGTGTTTATCTCTGGGAATGGATGGGCTGGCGTGAGTTGTTTGGAAAGTGTCCGGCAGTTGTGCCATGTGCTACGGCGGACGGGGAGTCCGGTAGCAGTTTAAAACTTGGATCCTGTATGGATCAAAATCGTGTGCTCCTTGGTATTAGAAAACTCGTTTTGGAAATCGTTTTTTTTAAACGGACCTTTGCATACAGTTGAGTTTTTCACAAATGAACCATAACCTATCCTTGGATTATCCTGTGCATATGATTACTGTTATACCCCCTCCGTGGGTGTGATTGGACTTGCTGAGTACGTTTGTACTCACCCCTCTCTTACTTTTACAGTGGAAGACCCAGACTACATCCCCGAAGACAACGAGTAGGGTTTCGTCCTGCACCCAGTCTTGCCTGTGGTTGAGGTCACCGTTGGATTCCGCATGGCGCAAGATTCTGATGACCCTTTGTTCGTAGCTAGTGTAGTTGTGTGGGTTCTGGTTGTAATCCTCGCGATAGTGGCGCTTCACTGCCCATTACCGCGTAGAGTTGTACGGTGATGTACCATCTGATGTAATAAAAGTGTTATCAGCCTCCTGGGACTGATAAATCAACACTTTTAAGTCTTCCCTGATGGGGGGACGCTTCACGGGTTCATGCTAAGACGAGGAAGGTACTTATCAGGAAAATCCGAAAGGCAACTGGGCCATCTTCCATCAGTCAAGAAGCCTCGGTTGCTAGCCAGGTTTGGATCACCTCTTTTGTAATTGACCTTCTGCTCATGTACATTCTTCTTGATTACACTCCCCTTTCTTGCAGCCCGTCGTTGTGGACATTTCCAGTAGGGAGGAACCCCCATGCCAAAAAGACTCAGCTTCAGAAGTTCCAGAAGACGTGGAAGCACCTGTTAGTGCTCTGGTTACCCTTCAGGATCCTGACCCAAAAGCTCTGGAAGGCCCTACGGCGCTGATTGATGCTCCAGTCGCCCCTCAAGGTCTGCAGGAATCGGTTGTGGCCGCTTCGGTCGTTAGCTCCTCTCTGGAGGGGCCAGTTGTCGCCTCATCGACTGCCAATCTTCCTTTGAAAGGGGCACGCCTGCAAGAGCCGACCGCTGCTTCGTCAGCTGTCACTCCTCCTTTTGAGAGGGTGAACCCTCAAGAGCCGACCATCGCTTCTCCCGCTGTCAACGTTCCTCCTCCAGAAGGGACGCGTCCTCAGGAGCCGATCACTACTTCATTGGCTGTCGCTACCCCCCCAGGATAGGTATGTTTTACTACCAGATCATTTTCGTCCTTTTCTGTGCTGCTCTACTCACATGCCTCCCTTTAGGGCCTGAACCTCTCGGAATTGCTCGCGTTTGAACCTGCATCTGTTGGATCGGCCATATTAGAAGCCGATGATCCTCAACCAGATTCGACCAGAGTCACCGGTCAGCTTCTCCGTGTGAAGGATCTTCTGTCAGCTCCGATCGACACCCTGGTCCAGGACTCCAGTGCGGTAAGGCAGATCCTCGAAGAGGTCAACTCTCAGCTTCCCGTGGCTCTTCAAATCAATCTCTAGCCGACCGGGCACCTCCCTTTTTTTCGGGCAAGAGTAGCACAAGCTCGTCACAAGATTGAGACCCGTCGCTCTCAAACCTCCCTGAAGGCCAACATTGTCGAGAGGTGCTGGTCGGTTAACGAGAAGAAAGTTGTTCTGGACGCCAAGGCTGACACGTCTGTGCACACTCAACGGCTTCTTCTTCTGGAGAAGGAATTATAAGACTTCAAGAAGCGCATCTAAGGAAAAAAGATCTTATTGCAAGCTCCAAACGGGAAGCAGAAGCCCTAACTGCTCAACTGAAGGTGGATCTGGCCGAGCTGAGTGCTCTGAGTAAGCAGGTGGTGCCAGGAGTGGATAAGAAAGACGAAGCAGTGATTGCTGAAGCTGATCGCGTCCGTCTCGAGGCCATCGCTGCCATCAACGAATTTCCTCAGTAGGCTTGTGTCTTTAACAGATAAACTTGTATGTGTACATTTTACACTCTAAAGTCGATGGTCACACACCGGCTGTTCGATGGTCCCAATGGCACTATAAAAACCTAGAGTCGATGGTTGCACATCGGCTATTCTATCAACTTAGTGTGCTAGGTACGAAGTACTTCTTTTTCCTTTTATATACGTAGGCCGACTGCACGCATCGGTCTTCTTTCCTTGCTCTTGGCTTGGTACACATCACCAGTTTTGTATGTGCGGGCCATTGCGTTCTGTCATTTTATGCCCTCCCACACGGCCTCAGGTCTCTCTTATTCAGGCCCGTTGGTCATATCGGCTTACAGCCTGATGTATAACATCGGCTTTACCACTCACCATCCCACATGCTCGGGAAGTATTTCTTGAAATGCTGACCGTTGACCGCCACCGGGAACTTGACGCCATCTAATTCTTCAAGCATATATGCATTCCTAGATAAGACTTGATCAACCCTATAAGGCCCATGCCAATTTGGAGACCACTTGCCATACGCTGCATCTTTAGTCCCCAATGGTAGCACCGCTTCCCAAACCAGATCTCCAACTTGAAATTCCTTCGGCTTGACTTTCTTGTTGTATGCACGGGCTACTTTGGCCTTATTTTCCTTGATCTTTTCAAGTGACCAAAGCCTGAGTTCCGTGAGATCTTCCACATTATCATTCATCAAAGTAGCATACTCTTCGGCACACGCCTTGAACCGGTCGTAATTTCCCACGGTAAAACAGCCTCTTGTCCATACACCAGGTGATAAGGAGAGGTTTTTGTTGCTCCATGGCAAGATATACGGTATGCCCACAACGCCTCTGATAAGACCTCGTGCCAACGCCTAGATATTCATCAATCTTTCTCTTGATCAACTTGATGAGGCTCTGATTGGATGCTTCAGCTTGTCCATTTGCTTGGGCATAATATGGAGATGACCTGATCAATTTGATGCCCATGTCGGCGGCAAATTTCTTGAATTCTTCTGAAATAAAGACCGAGCCTCCATCTGTTGTAATAGTCTGAGGAATCCCGAACCTATGAATGACATGTTCCTTGACAAAATTGATAACATCTTTGGATGCCACTGACTTCATAGGAACCGCTTCTACCCACTTGGTAAGTAGTCCGTGATGGCCAAAATAAATTGGTGGCCTTTGCTGGATGGAGGATTAATTTTGCCGATCATGTCCATCCCCCAGCCTCTGAACAGCCACAGTTTGATAATGAGATTCATCACTGACGCTAGTACCATCTGAATCTTTCCGAACCTCTGACACACTTGACATCCTTTATAATATTTGAAGCAGTCCTCAAGCATGGTGGGCCAGTAATACCCTGATCGCCTAATCAGCCACTTCATCTTATGAGCCGATTAGTGAGTGCCGCAGGTTCCTTCGTGGACTTCATGTAAAAGCCGATTGGACTCAATCGGCTCTAGGCACTTGAGTAGCAGTCCTTCCAAAGTTCTATAGAACATGTCGTCACCTATCAGGACATATCTCATAGCCTTGTAGCGTATCCTCTTGGATGCCCCCCGAGCCGAATCCTTCAAATAATTGAAGATATTGGCTCTCCAATCGCCTTGGTCCAGGAGGTGCACCTGAAGGTCGATCCCATCTGTCACAGCTTTGTACCCCGACGCCATCTGTGCCAAATCATTGGCTTCAGAGTTTTGCGTCCTAGGTATCCAGTAGAAATTTATGTACCTGAACCGGGTCATCAGCTCTTGGCATTACACCCATAGCGGGAAAAGCAACTCATTCTCACATCTGTAATCTTCTGTGAGCTGTGAGATTATCAGTTTCGAGTCCCCAAAAATTTCCACTACTTCAGCCCCGGCCTCCGGGAGCAATTCCATACCTCTACGCACCGCTTCATATTCTGCGAGGTTATTGGTGCAAGCGGTGTGCAATCTGATTGAAAAAGAATACGTTGCCCCCCGAGGCGATACCAGCAAGATACCAATGCCACACCCATCTCCGCAAACTGACCCGTCAAAGTACATGGCCCATGCACGTATGGAAAGTATTGTTATATTAGTATTAACCCTCTCTGCAATAAGATCCGCCAATGCTCCTTTGACCGCCTTCGCGGGCTGATACCGGATGTCGAACTCTGACAATGCAAACATCCATTTTTCCAATTGGCCTTTCAACACAAGAGCCGATAGCATATGCTTTATGTCATCCGATTTGCAGATGATAATTATCTCGGCTGATAGCAGGATATGACGAAACTTGGTGCATGTAAAGAATAGACAAAGGCATAACTTTTCGATATCAGGATACCTTGTCTCCGCATCCAGCATCCTTCTTCTGAGATAGAATACAATCTTCTCTTTGTTATCATGCACTTGTATCACTACCGACGCGATGGAGGTGTCACCTACTGATAGGTACACATAAAATGGCCTATCTTGTTGGGGTGGGATAAGCACAGGTGGCTTCGACAGATAGTCCTTAATCTCTTCAAATACCCGTTGCTGCTCTGGCCT
The DNA here is from genome assembly GCF_002211085.1 of Panicum hallii. NCBI lineage: Eukaryota > Viridiplantae > Streptophyta > Magnoliopsida > Poales > Poaceae > Panicum > Panicum hallii. The sequence continues at coordinate 30,811,514 of NC_038043.1, forward strand.
CTAGCGAAACTCTTCATTGGCTTTAATATTTACCAGCTCCATGAAAGGCTCAATCCATCCGGAGAGATTTGAAATAAACCTTCTAACAAAGTTAATCTTACAAATGAGCTGTTGGAGCTCCCTCTTTGTAGAAGGTGGCACCATGGTGCGCACAGCTTCTTTACTTTTTAGGCCAATCTCGATTCCCCTTTCATGAACCAAAAAACCAAAAAACTGACCGGCCGAGACGCCAAAAGCACACTTCTTCGGGTCCATTCTAAGCCCGAACCATCTAGTTCGTTCTAGAACTTGTCGTAAATCCTCCAAATGCCCTTCAACCGATGCGGACTTCACCACAACATCATCAATACAGATTTCCACCAGCTTGCCGATTAAGTCATGAAAAATGTAGTTCATAGCACGTTGATATGTAGCGCCAGCATTCTTCAAACCAAAAGTCATAACCACATATTCGAAGAGACCTACTGCCCCAGGTACTCTGAATGCAGTTTTGTTTATATCTTCGGGAGCCATAAAGATCTGGTTATAACCGGCGTTGCCATCCATAAAACTCAAGATCTTATGACCGGCAGCCGCGTTAATTAATGTTTCCGCAACAAGCATCGGATATTCATCCTTTGGAGTAGCCTGTTGAGGTCTCTGAAGTCCACGCAGACTCGCCATCGGCCATCCTTCTTCTGCACACGCACAACACTTGAAATCCACTCAGCATACCTGCAAGACCTGATAAATCCTGCTTCTAACATCTTTTCCACTTCCTTTTTAACTTCGACCAGGACCTCGGCCTTCATCTGTCGTACTCGTTACTGAAATGGCTGAAACCCGCTTTTTAGAGGGAGCCGATGCTCTACTATGCTTCTATCCAACCCAGGCATCTCTGTATAATTCCAAGCAAAATAATCTGCGTATTCCTTTAGCAAAGCTATCATCGGCTCTCGTAGACATAGGCGTAACTTTTTGCTGACAAATGTTGGTCGTGGCTTATCCCCAAGACCAATATCTATTTATTCGAGTTCGTAAGCCGATGTAAACCCATATCCTAGTTTCCCATCATCTGTTAAATCAACACTGCAAATGCACAAAAAAGATGATAAAAAGAATTTTGGTCGATCGTCGAGATCGGCCGCTCCATGTCATTTATTGCTTTCCGAAACTTTACAAAAAGAGTAAGGCCGGCTGTCAAAGAGAGCCTTCCTATAACTGCTATGACTATGCACAACACTTGACATAAAAAGTTTACACTTTATTTTTTGGGGCCGATCGCGGGGATCGGCCTCATCAAATTCATCAAAGCAGCTGGTTCCTCGTGACTCATCTACTCTACAAGGCCAGTGGATAAGACCAGCCTCACCCTATTTTTTGTAGCTTCAATGCAGTCGCAGCCTTCCAAACTGATCTCGGAGATCGGCTCTTGGTTCTCCGCATCCCAAATGCTTATAGCAGCATATGAGATCTCGATCGAGTCATCTGCATGAACCACCTCCGCCTCATCTCCATCCCACTAGATTAGACATTGATGCATTATGGAAGGGATGCAACAGTTGGTATGAATCCAATCCCTGCCGAGTAGGATGTTGTACGTGCTCTTGCTGTTGACGATGAAGAAAGAGGTCGGGACAGTCTTGTTCCCAACGGTTAGATCCACACTGAGGACACCTTGAGCTTCCGAAGTCTGTTCGTTGAAGTCACTCAGCGTGACATTAGTCTTGATCAGATCTCCGGTGGACCGCCCCAAGCGGCGCAGAACTGATTACGGCATTATGTTAACTGCCGCTCCTGTGTCCACCAGCATCTTATTAACGGGCTGGCCGTTTATGTAACCCTTGAGATATAAAGCCTTCAAATGCTTGTAATTCTTTGCTTGTGGTTTCTCAAATATTACCGGCCAGGGTCCCAAGTCAAGCTGAGCTACTGACTCCTCATGGGATCGAGCGTGGAACTCTGCAGGCAGCACAAATACCATATGTGTATCAGCCGATGTCCTCACATCGACTCTTGTCGACTTTGGCCACCACTCCTTCCTGGGAGGACGCGACTCCCTTTTCTGCACATGGTGGACCTTATCCGCCAAATCCGGGCGCGCCTTCCTTAGTGACTCGAGATATATGGATTCAGCTTCTTCCAGGCTGCGCAACCGCTGAACCTTGCGTTTCTAAGAACGATTGAGTCCATCAGGGCACCACTGCGGATGATGATACTTATCTTCCTCCTCCTCAAGGTCCACCCTCCTTTGTAGTGATCGAACCTGCTCTTGCTGAGTTGCAACAGGTCCCAAACGCCGGAAAACCGAGACCCCCTTTGCATCTAGTTTCATAGGTTCGCACTCTGGGCAGTCTCTGGTAGTAGGCAATCGACTCATGCTAGAATCCCAACAGTACCTGAAAAAGGGGCAATGCCAATGATCACGCGCATCTTCCTATTTCTTCAAACGCTTTCCAGTACGGCGCTCATACTCCTCTTCTTCTATCTCACACCGGAGACACTGTTGATACTGGTACTTATACTTTCTGAGGAGACCAGAAGAAGTTGGCCATTGATTCCTGACATGCCTCACCTGTTCCTCTGTGACATATCCTTTTTCTTCTTTTTGGGGCCAATCGCTAGGATCAGCCTCTTTATTCTTGGTTTGGCGGTATGGTGCCAACCTTGCCATATTGATGCCGAGCGCGAAATCCAATTGCTGCCTTGCAGGCCGATCACAACCCTCTACCATGTTTACACTCAGAAAAGGTTGGGTATCGACCTTCATAGCAGTTTGGCCCAAGATCAATCGGTCCTGCTCGATAGCCGATTGGATCTGCCGACGGAGTTCCTTGCAATCGCTTGTGCTGTGGGTGAAAGAGTCATGCCACTTGCAGTATGATCTCCCCTTCAGTTCCTGCGCTGTAGGAGGCTTATAACCCTTGGGTAACTTCAACTGTTTCTCTTTCAATAACAGATCGAATATCTGTTCCACTTTGCTAATGTCGAAGTCGAAACCCTTCACAGGCCCTTTCTGTTTCACCCATTTACAGGGCACGGGGTTTGCCCCCCGAGTCCATTCTGCAACTGCCACCTCCTGCTCATCCTCAGAGTCTTCAGCTTCCTCTGTGTCAACCAATGCCACTTGACGCTTGAACTTATCTTGATATAGCTCTGGGTGGCACTGCTCATGCGTTGTTAGCTTCTGCACCAAATGCGCCAAAGAGGTAAACTCCAATTGGAAAGCCAGATCCCTGATCCGCTTTAGTAATCCCAAAGATGCCAACTCGACTGCCTCCTTTTCTGAAATCCGTGTCGAGTAACATTGGTTCTTTACTTCTCTGAAGCGTCGGACATATTCTGCCATAGTTTCCCCGCGCTTCTGCCGCACTTGCGCCAAGTCAGCAATTCCTGCTTCTGCAGCTTCCAAATGATACTGAATATGGAATTGCTCCTCAAGCTGCTTCCAGGTGCAAATCGAATCAGGATCTAATGATGTATACCACCCAAAGGCTAGCCCTATGTGAGATTGCGAGAAAAACCTTACTCGCAAGGGATCCGACACCGAGATCATCCCTAATTGCACTAAGTATCAGCTCACATGTCCAATAGAACTAGATCCTTCCACTCCACTGAATTTAGTGAATTCAGGAAGCCGATACTTAGGCGGTAGGGGAATTAAGTCATAATCACTAGGATACGGCTTAGTATAACCGATTGCCCTTCTCTTTGGAAGAATACCAAACTGATCCCTCAGAATGGCACTAATATGTTCCGCCGTCTGTGATCCTGGGGCTGAGTGCGCACTATCGTGACTCGGCCCGGTGGCATAGGCTGCTAGCCACGCTTGCTTATCTACATCTATTCCAGGAACTCCTCCAGCTGCCCTCTGTACTGAATGTACCGGATTACTGCTATCCGGTATATAAGCATACATATATCCATGCGGGATCTCCTTGGGCGGCTCGCTGAAGAATTGGTGATCCACGGGATCACCTCCCACCTTGTAAACCACGTAGGCCGGAGAGCCATGTGACTCCGCAGCCGCGAGCGCATAAGGCAGTGGTGGCCTAGCTTGGAATGGCAATTCCCCCTTATGACTCCCCAAGGTAGGTCCCGTTGGAGAGTATTGATGCTTCATAATTTCCTGAACCACACGCAGGGCAACACACTCGAAAGCGTTAACCAAGCTCTCAGAGTGTCAGTGTAGCGAGTGGGCCACCGCGTAGTTTACTTCTTGCTGTAAAGCTCTGGTACGGTCCTCCGATGGGGTGGACAAATCCACCCCATCAAGGGCGCCTTCGGGTGAAAAACCTTTCCACTTGACGCCGTGGTGGCGGGTCCTCTCGAAAGAGCCGATGAGATCGGCTTTGAATTGAGCCTTGATCTCATCATATCTCTTCTTATGTTCAACAGGCAGCTCCTCGTAGGTGATAGGTTCATCCCTCGCCATCTCGTCAACAGCAATCGATGGAGTCGAAGAAGATGATGAAGTCGATGAATATGATGAAGATGATGAAGATGGCGATGATGGTACGAGGCGTGCTAGAATGTGTTGTCAGTCAAAACCCGCCGGCGAGCAGCGACAGCCAACACGAGGAGCCCGGAGGCTCCCGGGACTGCTGGTGGGCCCCGATCCCTCGATTAACGGCCCGAAATCTGGCACACGTCCTGACGTCTGGGTTGCTAGGCGTGCCACCTAACCTTTACCTGATCAGGAAGGTGTTATGTGTTAGTTTCCTGCATACACAGACATGTGTAAACGTTAGTCCGAGCCGTGATCGGCTCATCGGATGTTTCCCGGTATCGGCTGTAAAGAGCCGATTGTGTTCAGTACCGGATCGGATCTATCAAATAAAGCATATATGTTCGATGGTAATATAAAATCTTGCTCTGTAATTGTTAAGCTAATCCAATCTACGACGATTAAAGCTTTCACCACATAATCGGAACATCCTACACGTAACTGAGCCTAACAGATGCTGAAAGTAACAAAACAACAACCTAAACAGAGGCCTAAAAACCGACCAAAAGCCGATTCCCGGAACAATCCCTTTTCAAGCTGTTGTAAAACATCCAGACTACTGCCGGAATGTTCAATCCGTTTGAAGAGTCTAATCATGCAGATATTAAACTAAACCCTCAATTGAAGAAGACTAACCATAACAGATTGGATCTACTAAACAAGTACGAAGCAAGGCACTGCCCTTATACCCGAGATCGAGTACATGGGTAGCCGAACGTTTACAAGTAACAAGCAAAGCACAACTAACGCATGAAAAAGCCGATGCTACTCTATAAACGCTAAGATAACTGGTGTTACTCGCCATCTACAATGCTTCAGAATGAGAAACTCGAAAAGTAAATAAGTAAGAACGATACCGCCCTGATCACGCAGGGCGTGATCGGGGCCGCACGGCGCTTACCCGAGAAACCCTAGAACAGGGGTGGTGATGCGCCGAGAGTTGTTGGTGAATGATTCCTCCTTTTATTATTTACCCAAGATACATATTTATAGTCCATAGACTTTCCTCGCTTAACCAATCCTAACAAAACACGACACAAATCTTAACTATCTCTATCTAAACTATTTAAACATGCATACCTATCTAGATACACGGCCAACCTTGGCCCAGAACACCTGCATAGGGTCCGATTCGCAAGCCCATTATAACCATTCTTCAAACCCATCTTGCTCCACGGCCCACCTTTCTAGCCCGCCTAAATTACGGTGATAACAGCGCCACATCACCGGGGGGGGGGGGGGAGGGAGGGTAAATTGGACTATGTTGATAGTTTAAGGTGGTCAACTAGACTTTATCAAAAAATAGTTACAAAAATAGTTTTTTCTTAGAAAACATATGAAATTAAAATTTCTAAATCTGGTTTCGTCATAGAAAAAATATGAAAAAGCAGTTTCATACTTCTTTCTAAAAATATGCTCTAACTTATGGTTCCTAGTTAGGAGTTATTAGATCTTTCAAAAATGCTTTGATTAAAATTATTTTTATTTTCAAATTAGAATTAGGCATTTTTAACGGAAGTCAACTTCAACTCGGCTCATTTAGCTCATTTGAAATTGAGACTCAAACAATACAGAAGATGATAATAAATAAGTAGAGATCACTTAAATAAATAACGGAACCAACTCTTAAACAAAAAATTAAGTATGACCATAGGATCTTAATAATTTTTAACTGGATACTATAAATAGAGCATGATTTTAGAAAAAAAGAAACTAGTTTCATATATTTATGAGCTAAAATAAATTTTTAAGTCTAAACCAGATTTTAGGATTTTTAGTTACATATATTTTCTAAAAAAATATTTTTGTAACTATTTTTAATAAATTCATTAATGAAATCTAGTTGACCACCTTGAACTATTGATAGAGTCCAATTTACCCTCTTGTGGCTGATGTGGCGCTACGTAGGATTGCTAATATGGTGTAATGTAGGCAAAACCGTCTTTTGAAACCATCAAGGGGATAAATTAGACGGTTTTAATAGTTGGGGTGTTGAATATCCGGTAGGGTAAATTAAATTGTGTTGATAGTTGAGGGGATGGAGAGGACTTTTTCCTAAAACAAACTGCAATCGCTGAACGGCCCAACATCCAAATATCCTGATTGTCCAATGGGCTGGGCCTGTTAACAGTTCCAGACCTCACTGGAATGGACCTAATTATTTGTGGCCTTTGCTGAGTCATCATCCAACGTAGCTCTGGGTGTTCGGAATTACCCAAAATTTCGGATCGGTTAATTCGGGTTATAATAAATTCGGGTTTTGAGAACTGCTACCCGAAATTGTACCTAGTATTTTTATACCCAAAATTTTGGGTACCCAACATTTCGGGTTCGGGTTCGGGAATACCCATACTACCCGAAATCAGCACAAAGTCGATTTATATAGCAGAAAATCAATAAAAAGCAACAGCATAAACAACACTCCAGCACCCATATGTTCAACCAACAACTTTATAGTAGCAAAAACAACATTATAGTTGAAATATGACACATAATTTAGAAGCATTGTATTTCAGCAGCAATACTTTAGTAGCAATATATTCGAGCAACAATACTTTATAGTTTATACTGTTTATAGTAGCAATACCAATACATTGCCAAGCAGCAGTAATACTTTAATTTAAAGTAGCAATACATTCCAGCACTAATACTTTAAAGTGCATGTTCGGGTGGCAGGCCTGTTCGGGTATTTCGGGTACCGCGGGTTGAAACCCGAAATACCCGAAATTAATTCGGGTTTTCGCATATACCACCCGAAAATGTTGTTCGGGCTTCGGGATTCGGGTTTTTCAATTTCGGGTTCGGGTTTTCTCGGGTTTGGGCTTCGGGTTCGGTTTTTATGCCCGGAGCGAATCCAACGGTCCGAGGCCCAGGATCAACCACGGATCTCGAAGAGCAGAGAGAGTCTCGACTGACGGAAGAGGCGCCCCGCAGAGCCCGGCCATGGCTGCCGGCCGCGACGAGCCGGAGACGGTGGAGGTGACGCTGCGCGCCGTCGGCCCGTCCCGCCCCACCACCCTCCGCCTTCCCCCGCTTCTCTCGGTTGGTAACACCCCACTACTCTCAAACCCTTCCTCTTCTCCCCTAGGCTAGTCTGCCTCCTTCCCTGATGTTTGTCCTATCTCCTCCTAGGTCGCCGAGCTCCGCCGCCGCATCGCGCGCGATCGCCGTCTCGCAGCCACAGAAGAGGGCCGCCTCCGCCTGGTCCTGCGGGGGAGGACGCTCCCGCACCAAGACGACGCCCAAATCAACCTCCGCGATGGGGGTGGGTAACCTAAACCTGAACCCCTATACCCCTCTTGGTCGGCATTCGCGAGATGGATGATTTAAATTGAGTCCCTACTTGTCCATTCGCGCACTCAATTCGTCGCATTTGAGTTGTCCTGAATTTAGTATTCGTGATTTCCGTAGATACACTAATAGTGGCCGTGGCACCTAAGCCGCCTGCTAAGCATCTCCGTGAGGATGACGATGAGGAGGAGGAAGAGGAAGAGCTGGTAGAGTCTTCTCACTTTATTTCTGAGAGGTTTGTGGTTTTCAGTATATTTTAGTGCTCCTCATAACAATCACCATCGGGTCATTTCTGCAGAAGTTCAAAATACCACAAACGACAACCTGGTGGAAGAGGAAAATCTTCATGTTCCTTCGAGACAAAATGAGGCTTCCTGGTATGTACATGCATACTGGGCCTCTATTGTCTGGTGAAATGATATGGTAGAGTGATGAATTTAACGTGCAATCTGCTTCTTCAGATATCATTTTGATGGCGCTGTTTTTGCTCAGTATGAAGGCATGGATTATTATTGCAATGTGGTTCCTATTTGCACCCATAGCTCAAAAATATGGCCTTGGACCTCTATATGTAAGTGACAACTGCAGTAGTTAATATCTCTAACCAATGATTATCAGTGCTATATATTATGGTCATTCTGACAATGAGAGGCATCTAAGCATTCAAAACACATGTAGAACCAGTTATGGAAGAATTGAACATCAGTTTCTTGCTCTAGGCAGAGGATATTGATATTGTGCCGAACCTTGATGCTACAATCGCTCATCTAACCAAAAATGTGGAATATGTTGCTATGTTTGAAGTCATTGACAGGTGTTACCACTTACCATTTGCTGTCTATGCAGATACTTGGTACAGGTTTCTTGATCATACTTCTTAATCTCGGAAGACGACAACAAGGTGATGTTAGGTATGTTATCTGGTCCGTTCAGTTTGTTATTACTAAGTTGTTGACAGTGAAAATCTGGCTATCCATTCAAAAAGAATAAACCTCACCAACACTGTGTTCAACTGTAACCATTGAATAGCTTATTCTTAGAACTCAATTGTTTAGCAGATAGGTGTTATGATGCATCCATACTTTATTTTTCTCTCTCTCTCTGGACACAGATCTTCAACAGTAGCCTGAGTAGTGCTGTAGCATAGAATATCACTTGTTGACGCAGTGCTTCATCTTGTAGTCTTGTACGGCACTCAAATTCTGATCTGATGGTTGAGAAGGCCTCTCTAATGCAGTTGTACTGCCATCTATCAAAATGTGGACGTGCTTTTGCTAGAATAGAATTCGCTTCTGGTATGTCTGGGCTTGTCATGATGATCAACCAAATCGCTGTTTTTTTATTATGACACTGGAGATATACAATTTTCTCTTTTTCGTCAGTGCTATTCATGTTTTTCATCAGTGCTAGTCATAAGTTGATTCTGTTTTCAGTTCTAGTTTGTTAAAAAAAACACTCGACCGGTGGGGGAAAGACCGCCCCCACGGCATTGTTTTAAAGAAGAAGCTCAACCTTCTCTCGGTCAAGAAAATCTCCCGAACCCTGGCTTTGCTAGTAGGGGGACTTTTTTTATGCAGCCACAACCGAACACATCCGTGCCACCACGCAAATATGCGCTCCTGCAAGGTGTGAGACTGAGGGATTGAACCCCCGACTGGTTGGTTCCATCGGCAACACAACCACCGCGCTACACGGGGGTTCATTCAGTTCTAGTTTGTTGAGGGTTTGTCATGCTGATCAGCAAAACAGATGTTTCTCAACTAAAACTCAGGGAATCATTTCTTTTATCGATGCCAGTGCTTGAATCTGAAAAAAAAGAAGACAGCCATTCAGATGCAATGGTCTACTACCAAATTTAGTTGTAATAGCTGATGAATTGTTATGTTTATGAAGAGTACATCGGGAAGTTATATGTTATTCTTTTCCAACTCTAGTCTTAATTTGTTTTAACTTCCATGCAGTGCATACTCCATATTCAATGAAGACTTCAGGGAGCTGCCAGGAACACTTAATGCAGATCGCATAGATAGAGACATCCGAGCAGGTCAATTTTGAGTCTGGATGAATAGCAACCATGTTTTGCTGAGATTTGTACAGAAGCATAGTGGGCCTTGTCTTTTGTTTGTGCCTGGAAAACACTTTCAAAATCAAGATAGTGCCCTTCTATAAGGCCTAGTGTATTTCTTACCTGTAAGTGAAATATCGTTGCATGCTGACGATAGGAAATTACCCGCACACTTTGCAGATATCTGAATTCGCGAACCCAAAAAAGTCAAGTTAGCTAAGACTGGCAGCCACAGAGTTCCGTTCCTGCTCTTATGAGCCCTTAAATGCTGTCTATCCTATATGTATGAATTTGATTTTTGAGTTATACTGGTACAGAGGTTCTTTGCCCTACAAGTTAGTTACTTCATGAAGGTGAGAGCTTAAGACTGCTAATCTACTACATCCATGAACATGTACGTTATTTGACCAACTCAGAACGTAGCTCAAATTCAGATATATAGGACAGTGGAGAGGATAGAAGAATCCACTGATAGTTTGAGCTATTTCAACCGCATCTGTATGTTTTTTTTTTTGGCTTCAACTCACTTCGCAATAATGAATACTCGCAACTGCATTTTACATAATGGCAATATGTTAATTCAACAAATTTATACTGTCTGGTGGCGAGGTTCTTGCCCTTTCAAGCTGCTCGTTACTTTCCAAGAGTAGGAGGGTGAAAAGAAGTGAATAATCCACTCGATAGTTCAAACATGAACATGCACATCTACGGACCAACTTAAAACAATGCACGGAATCGGATTGCAATTCGAGTGAATAATCCACTGGTAGTTCAAGCTAATTCGATTGCAATACATGAGCGCATACATAGGACAAAAGGATTTTTTACTTAAATTCATTTCACAATCTGAGGCATTTCCATGTGCAATCTAATGGCAATACTTCAGTTACATGCTAGTCATTCTCCGAACATACATCAAAATCCTTACAACATCTGTGTGTTCCCTAAAAACTAGTACACATGACAAGACTAAATCCAACAGAACCGCTGCAGAGTTTCAATGCTCAGCTCAACGCCACTGACTGAAAAATGTTCAGGGATCTGCCATCATGTTATATTCCCCCCTTTTGAATCGATACCAGGATTGAAGTTCAAAACCCTTTCGAGTTTTTGCTGATTGAACACCTCAACTTCAACCAAGAAGATGGCGCTCACTGGCCGATGATCTGAGAGGCACAAACCAGAGCTCCAATATGAGAGTTGCTTGGTACCCTTCCCCAGCCACAGTATGCGATCACACCTGATTCATTTGAATACACTGAACAGTTGAGAACCTTCAAAAAGTGGTTCATCCAATTACTGGGAATCTGGGATACATAATAGCTAGAATTCTGACAGAAGAAACCTCAAGCTCAGAAACACAGCAAAGGAGACTCTGATCTATTAAGAATACTTGAAGGAGGTCATGTTATGCATGCTTGAACTTGCTATTTGGACATATACATGGCTAATCTATTTAAAAATCTAAAACATGGGCACTCGCTGCATAAAAATATAGTATGATCAGAAAGAGACGTAACCACGCTGGAGATCTTTTTTTCTCTGCTTCATTATGAATCTCGCCAACATATCTGCTTGAATTTCTTTCATACTTGTAGGTTGGTGGAAAGTTAATCGAGCCTTCCTTCCAACCAACAAATGTACTCCCACTTGTTAGCTCCTTTGTAAGCTGAAATATAATGGCTATTAATTAATTTTCAGAAATGGGCACAAGGTACCGTGTTTGTGTAATAGCTATAGTTATTGTCCAATCTTGAAGCAGTAAAAGGTTATCGTCAAACCTGATCAGACTTCAAAAGATCATCCCATCTCCTCATAGCCACCAGATGTCGTACTTCAGCATCCGGCAGGTCAATGCGATAGTTAAGATCCCCAAACCAGAAAATTCGACTGCTCCAAAATGAAAATTTTGAAATCTGATTAATCGCTAGAAATCAAAACATTCATCTTTCAAAATCATGCTAGATGAAACATGACACTATCAAAATGCAATCCATACTGTCAAAAGACATTCTCCCACGTGAAACAAAGTATGTTTGTTAACCACAGAATTTACATCTACAATTAAAGAAACAAACTTAAACAGCGAACTTGTATTGGGATCGGCCCTGTAACCTGGAGCAAATACTTAATACAAAATTACATTCCATACTCCATCACGCTGGGAATTTACGACAACAAATACAGTCACATATTTTGGCGATGGAACAACATGACTTGCAATGACAAGAAATGTACAAGTATAGATTTCTTCAAGATAAATAACAAGAATAAAAACCAGAACTTACTATTCATTAGTTCTTTCACCAAAGTAAGTGTCTATGCATTCCTTATTGGCTATGAAATCAGTAGTCACTAGCAGTGGAGTCATGAAAGTTACTGAAAGTTCCACGTTTCCACAATAAACCTTTTATATTTTAGTTTTATGTGCAATATAATTTTAATGAACCTAATAGCTTCTCTGAGTTATTAAGTTTGCTAATGGCATATTTCTGACCTCAGGGTTAACTAATTTTCAAGGAACACAGTATCACGGAGCCAAAAGTGTCTATACATACTCATGTGAAGGAATCTTTTGTGGATGACCAGCAGCACACAAGGAAGAAAACCTTGTTCTTTGTAAAATCTCATACACATCAGCATTCCTTTTCTGTTGATCCCCTGACTTATGACCAGATGCAAGATGGGAGCAGACAAAGCACAATCGAGTCTGGAAAAGAGACATGCTGATGGAAATGGATCCCTGCACAAGGAAAAATAAGATAACGAACTAAAATCAGCATCTTCATTTGACTCTCTACATCAACAGACGCTATAAATGCGCATCCTGTAGGACTAAGGATGACCTTGTTCCCCATGTAGCCCAGGAGTCCAACCCCAACTGGTGATACCTCCAAGTTGTTAACATGTCTCCTCAGTTTTCGAGACACCCATACAGAAACATAAATACCAACCATTTGTTTACTAACGATGCGCACATAGTTTGCACCGTGCTTTGAAGATCCTCTTTTCCCTGGAGTAGCACATTCCTCGACAGTGCTAACAGAAGGTGAGTCTTCTTCTGACATCAAATCAGATATGCGATCAAGAGAATTTAAAACATCAAGCTTCTCCTGCTGTTCAGACCATAACATGCTAAGATTTCCCGAGCTATGATACTGCCTTCTGATCCCAGCTTGCAAATCTACATCCTTTAGCTCAAGACCTTGAGGGTGTTCCACAAAGTTGGTGCTAAATAGCCCCCAGCTTGTGACTCGCCTCATCCCTGTACCTGATACCAAAACCTTTGATGGAGTGTCGAGAGGATATTCTGGCCAGTCCAATGGGCTGGTGCCATCCAACCAGTTGCAACGAAGCTCAGTTGTACTAGTTTGCCAATCTCTAAAGTGAGTTAAACTTCCTATCACTTCATCTTCAAGTTTGGATTTCATATATTCATGTCCATCGCCTGAAGCAACAGGGCTTAGTAATGGTGACACTGGAGCACTGTAGCTTTTGTAGATTGTCTTGGGTTGCTGAGACCTGTTAAGTGTTTGGCGAATAAGAGCCTCCCATTTCCTTATTGGTCTATCGTCCTCTGCTCCCAAGACATTACCAGCGCTTAATGGGACCACTTCCTGGAAACTGAAACACAAGCATTTTAAATTGTATATCATAAACAGTAACTAACCTTGTTTAGTGTCATGGTTCATGGGTCAAAGGACCAACACAATATGCCAATCAATAACAGCAGTCAAGCAAACAACAAGAAGTCAACATTGAATATTATGTTTGCTTTATCCAAACAAAAATGATAATTTTTTCATATTTTGCGGAGGTACATACCCTAAAACATACAAGTCTGCTGGCTCTTGGGTACAAAGCCACTGATCAATATCAAGGTCATCACCAGGCGCTCTTCCAGCAACATTCCATGTTCCTGTCATCACCCTGGTGGCAACCACTATTATCTAAAGGCACCAGATGCTTGATACATAACACATTAAATAATACAGATGAAATCATAAAAACCAAACCTCACATCTTTGTTACTGATGTAGTTAACACGTAAACTCTCTGATTTTCTTCTCTGAAGCCTTTGCACAGGAGGAATTGCTTTTTCTCCTAGCAAAAGAGTGGACAACTTGAAATAAAGCACATGGAAATGTCAAGCAAATTTCAACAGCAGAAAAGGTTTAAAAAATAATAGACATGACACGAATTTGCATTGTACTTAAAACTGTGAATATCAACTTTATGACCCTCCAGGATTATGTGATCTAGTATACTTCTGTCCCTACAGGCTAAAGCATAGGCCTACAACGAAAGGAAAAAAAACAAGAAATGAAGTATAAGAAGTATTCAAATATTACTATGAGTCAATGACTGTAGAATTGGACAAGGAAAGACAAGAGATGAAAAATAGCAATAAGTGACTAACTCTCTGTACTCTGTTCTGTGTAGGATATTTGCAGCCAAGGATTTCTTAAAATTGGATCAGTAATAAAGGTCTAGACACTAGACTGGCTCGTGACACCCAACATGATTTTTTCTCCTTGGCAGCTCGACTAATAAGCCTTTTTTTTTTGCTGCTGTTGTTGTATAGATTGGCCATGAAAAGGAGGGCTTAATCCTACCTTTGAGTCTTAAAATTAAAGTTTTGAAGCATATATGCTCAAGGAGGGCTTAATCCTACCTTTGAGTCTTAAAAGATCATATTATAACTATTTCTAATCAACACTAGCCAGATTTCTAAATCAGATATCAAAAAAACACCATCAACTTAGTTCTTGTTTCTAAACTCTATTTACAAAGTACCACTTTGTGTGTCAGCATAAATATGAGCTTTCAGGTTGAAGATAGGATGCTATTTTGCAAAAATCTAGAGTTGCCAGAGAACCATTGTTCTGCCACCACATGGAATAGCATACCCCCCCCCCCCCCCCAAAAAAAAAAGAAGTATGTAGCGAGTGAGAAGGAAAACTTGTTAGAGATATAGTATTGTATATGTGCTTGTATTGTATTACTTGTACCCCAAGCCTATACGGCCTATATAATGAAAGGTCACCCCCCCTCCTAGGGTGTGTGGTGTTTGCCCAATCTCTACATGGTATCACGAGTCCGGGACCTATCCTAGGTCTAGCCGTGCGCCCCCCCCCCCCTTCCGCTGCCCTAGCGCGCCGCCTCTCTCTAGGTCGCGCGCGATCTACACCTCCCCTCGGCGTGTGAACTCTCACACGCTGCCCACCACACCACTGTGCGCCGCCCCTCCCTTGGCCGCCGCACGCCAACCTCCCCCCCCCCCAACAGATCCCATCTGTTGATGTCCTCGGCCGCCAGCGACAACTCTTCCAGCTCCACTGCTGATCTGGTCGATGTCGCCATGGTACAACCCTACATCACCGTCGCTGTCCAGTCGCACGTCCCCATGAAGCTGGAGCTCCGATCCTCCAACTACACCAAGTGGAGCTCCTTCTTCCAGGCCATGTGCGGCAAGTTCGGTCTTCTTCACCACATCGACGGGACTGCCCCCCTTGATCCGCGCACCGACACTTGGAACAAGGCAGACTGCTGCGTTCGCAGTTGGCTATATGGATCCATCTCCGACTCCGTCCTTGACTTCGCCATGGCGCCCAACCAGACAGTGTTCCAGCTTTGGACCGCCATCGCCGCTCACTTCCAGGTGAACAAAGCCTCTCGCGCCATCTTCCTGAGTCATGCCTTCCACACCATGACTCAGGGCAACCAGTCTGTTGAGGACTACGGCAAGGCGATGAAGAAGGCTGTCGATGCCCTCCGCGATGTCGGCGAGCCCGTCGACGAAAGCACCCTCCTTCTCAACCTTCTTCGCGGCATCGACCCTCGCTACAGCACCACCGGCGACTTCATCGCCGCAACACCCGGCATGACCTTCAACACGGCGCTCGATCAGCTCATCCTGAAAGAGCTGCGTTTGGCTAACAAGGCCAAGGTCGCGGCGTCGACTGCCCTTGTCGCCTCCTCCACATCTGCTTGCAGTGCATCTGGTTGCCGCTCCTACTCCAACGCGCCTGCACAGCAGCAGCCAGCCGGTGGCCAGCAGCAGCAGCGGCACAAGAAGGGAGGAGGCGGCCGGGCAACAACGGTAGCGGCCAGCAGCAGCATCAGCAGCCGCAAAGCCACGGCCCCTTCCATGCTAGCCTGTGGGTGTGCTTCAACCCATGGGCTCAGCAGCTGTCCTCCGGTGGCTAGGGCGGGTCTGCTACCGCCGGCAACCGGCCTGGTGCGGCCAGCGTCTGCTGGGACCCGGCCCACAGGCCTACACCGCCTACGGGAGCTCCTCGCCACAGTATCAGTCCACCTTCGCCCCGCTCCATGTCTCTCAGCCAACCCAAATGTGGGATCAAGCTGGGCTGGTGGCGGCGCTGCAGCAGATGTCGCTCCAAGGCAACAACCAGCGGGTGATGGACACAAGCGCATCTACGCACATGCACTCCTCAGATGGTATACTTCTCTCTCACTCCCCTGCAGCTCATTCATCCATTATAGTAGGCAATGGCACACGTATTCCTGTCACATCTAGAGGTTCTTCCATTCTCGCCACCGACACGTCTAAATTCGTTTTGAACAACGTCCTTGTCGTTCCTTCCATCGTTCGCAATTTACTTTCCGTTCGTCAATTCACTCGCAATAATCGTTGTTCTATCGAATTTGACGCCTCTGGTTTCTCTGTTGAGGACCTCAGGACGCGGCGCGTGATTCTTCGCTGCAATAGCACGGGCGATCTCTACACCATCTCACCAGTCGCCCAGCAACCGCCCATGCCCTCCTCACCGCTTCCTCCTCCTTGTGGCATCGCCTTGGTCATCCTGGTCCAGCCGCCGTCGCTAGCTTGAAAAAGAATAATTTGATTTCATGTAATAAAGTAGATCGCTCACTTTGCCACTCTTGTCAGCTTGGCAAACACGCGTGTCTGCCCTTTAGTGCTTCAGTTTCGCAAATTACTCCTTTTGAAATAGTTCATTGTGATGTTTGGACCTTCCTGGTTACTAGTATTTCTGGCTATTCTTATTACTTGTTTATGCAGGATGACTACACACACTTTTGTTGGACCTTTCCGCTTAGGCACAAGTCTGATGTCCATCAGCACATGGTTGACTTTGTTGCTTATGCTCGTACTCAGTTCAGCTTTCCTGTGAAATGTTTTCAGGCAGATAATGGCACTGAATTCATCAATAATGCCACGCGCTCCTTTCTTGCAGCACATGGCATTGTTTTTCGTCTTTCATGTCCTTATACATCCCCTTAGAATGGTAAAGCCGAACGTGTTCTTCGTACTCTCAACAACTGTGTGCGCACCCTCCTCATCCAGGCATCCATGGCGCCCTCTTATTGGGCCAAAGCTTTAGCTGTTGCGACATACTTGCTTAATCGGTGTCCCTCCTCTTCCATTAATCATGAAATCCCCTATACACGGCTGCATCAGATTCCCCCTCCTATGAGCACCTCCGAGTTTTTGGTTGCTTGTGCTATCCTAACTTGCAGGCCACCTCCCCACACAAGCTGGCGCCTCGCTCAACAGCCTGTGTGTTCTTGGGCTATCCGTCGGCTCATAAAGGTTATCGTTGCCTACATCTCTCCACGCGTCGGATAATCATCTCTCGTCACATTATTTTCGATGAGTTTGTTTTCCCCTTCGCTAAAGAGTCTCTAGCTCCAACCAGCACCTTTGATTTTCTCCTTGATGACGAAATGGATATTGTGCCTTGCTCTACTAACCCTGCAGCTGCTCCCTCTGGCGGTGATGCGCCTGCACCTGTGGCTGCTCTGTCTTCCTCAGACGTTGAGCAACCACTGCATCTTCACATACCCGGTGGGTGTGGTTCTGTACCCCCATCTGGCTCTTCCACTCCGGGCGGGCGTGGTTTCGTGCCCCCGTCAAGATCTCCTTCGCCTCTTTCCAGTCCGGGCGAGCGGGGCTCTGCGCCCTCGCCAGTACACGCCACTGGAAGCGTTGCTCCACAGCTCAAGCAGCTGTACCAACGCCTCCACCTCCTCCCGTCGACATGCCGGGTGGGCCTGACGCGCCTGCTCCACCACCTGGCGCGCCTGCTGCACCACCTGCTGCTCAGCCGGCCGCTTCGGCAACATCTATAGCCGCCGTGTTAACGGCCCCGTCCCGGTGCGGCAATTCAGTGCAGCAGCACGGGTGCTGCAGCCGCCTGTGCCCCCTCCTCGGCCGATGCGCGGTGCGTCCCCGCCTCCCGCCCTAAGGCGGCTGACTCGTCTTCAGACTGGTACTATTCAGCCTGTCAGCTATCAGAATATGTCTGCGGATCATATAGTCGCTTCTCTTGTTCCAGCTAATTATCGCAGTGCACTTGCTGATCCCAATTGGCGAGCGGCTATGGCAGATGAGTTCCAGGCCTTGATAGATAATGATACATGGCGTCTTGTTCCTCGGCCTCCTGGTGCGAATGTTGTGACAGGGAAGTAGATTTACAAGCATAACTTCCATTCTGATGGCTCTCTTGCTCGTCACAAGGCTCGTTGGGTTGTTCGGGGATTTTCTCAGTAGCATGGCATTGGCTTTGATGAGACCTTGAGTCCGGTTGTCAAACCTGGTACCATTCGGACAATTCTGAGCATTGCAGCTTCTCGCCAATGGCCAATTCATCAGCTGGATGTGAAAAATACCTTCCTTCATGGTCATCTCAACGAGACAGTCTATTGCCAGCAGCCTCCCGGTTTTGTTGATCCAGCTTTCCCTGATCACGTCTGTCTTCTCCAGAAGTCACTATATGGCCTGAAGCAGACCCCTCGTGCTTGGTACCAGCGGTTCGCCGGACATATACGACAGTTGGGCTTCGTTTCTTCAGTTTCTAACATCTCCTTGTTTGTCTACAAGGATGGCACCAACGTTGCTTATCTCTTGTTATACGTGGATGACATTGTTTTGACGGCTTCGTCCTCCACTCTGCTTCATGACATCATTGGACGGCTTCACACTGAGTTTGCCATGACAGATCTTGGGGTGCTTCATCATTTCTTGGGGATTTCAATGACCTGTTCTTTAGATGGATTATTTCTGCCTCAGCGGCAGTACGCTTTGGACCTCCTTCAGCAAGCTGGTATGAGTGAGTGTCACTCTACGACGACGCCCGTGGATACCAAGGCCAAGCTATCAGCCACAAATGGAGCACCGGTTGCTGATCCTTTTGAGTACAGAAGTCTTGCTGGCGCCCTGCAGTATGTCACCCTGACTCGTCCGCATCTCGCCTATGCTGTTCAGCAAGGCTGCTTGTTTATGCATGATCCTGGCGAGCCTCATCTTGCGCTTGTGAAGCGCATCCTGCGGTATGTGAAAGGCACGCTATCCTCTGGCCTTCACATTGGCACTGGACCTGTCGACACTCTCACAGCTTACTCAGATGCAGATTGGGCCGGCTGCCCTGATTCCAGGCGTTCTACTTCGGGCTACTGTGTTTTTCTTGGCGACACTGGTTTCCTGGTCGTCTAAGCGGCAGACTACAATTTCCCGTTCTAGGACTGAGGCGGAGTACAGGGCGGTGGCGCATGCTGTGGCTAAGTGCTGCTAGTTGCAGCAGCTTCTCCAAGAGCTTCATGTCCCTCTCACAAAGGCTACGGTCGTCTATTGTGACAACGTTAGGCTGTCTATATGACAGCCAATCCTATTCATCATCGACGAACGAAGCATATCAAGATTGACATTCACTTCGTCTGCGAGAAGGTGGCTTTGGGACAAGTTCGTGTGCTACATGTGCCTTCGTCGCATCAGTTTGCTAACATAATGACTAAGGGTCTTCCTGTACAGTTGTTTACTGATTATAGATCCAGTCTTGGCGTCCGTCAGGCTCCCCTTGCGACTGCGGACGGGTGTTAGAGATATAGTGTTGTATATGTGCTTGTATTGTATTACTTGTAACCCAAGCCTATACGGCCTATACATGAAAGGTCACCCCCCCCCCCCCTCCTAGGGTGTGGTGTTTGCCCAACTCTCTACAAAATTGTTGCCCCACAAGCACTAGTTGTCAGATAACTAATGAATGCAACTTATAACACATGCCATAGTGATATGATTATGTCAAACTTAATGGGCATCAAAATACAGACATCATTGTAGCCAATTATGGATGTAAGTTTGAGGTACCTGGTGATTTGCTTATCAAGTATTTATTGCCATGTATCTCAAAGAAGCTATCGTCTCCAAAGTCACTACCATCTGTGAAAAGATATGAAAATTGTAATTCCAAATGATGGTATCCAGAATCTGAGAAAAGATATGTAAATTCTAATTACAAATGAAAGGTACCGAGAATGCAAGCCATGGTTACCAAGTTCCCGGATCGATGGGATCAAGGAACCTGGATCGCGTTCCTGGCTGCTAAGATGCAAGCAAAGAAAATTCTATAGAATACTCATGCAGTTTGCCATACCATTATCATCGCTCCCTGTATCAAACTCGTCTTCACTGAAATCATTTAACTTTGGCCTGATGTTTAGCCATTTTTTCATCACAATTGAAGGCCAAAATGACTATAATTTACACCAGGTCAGATGACTCGACGTTATCAAGAATAGTAAAGGGCAAAAAGTAATCGAATACAATTCATAGAAACAGATACCGAAGCTGCTGCTTGCTGCAAATTACCTCTGAATATCTTCCTCTATTGGCTCTCATGGTCTGCAATGCTAGAAGGAAGGCTAAGAACAAAGCCCCAAGTCTCCCTCAACTTCAGCAAAAAGGCAGGGTTATATGTTCCAACCAGCTACTAGGAGAGATGCACCAATTGATGAAAGATGAGTACATACAGGAAAGATGCAACTAGCCAAGGTGGAAGTCGGCATTAAGTTTCTAGCAAATTCACTGTTACCTCTAGTCCTACAAGTTGCAGAATAACTTTCGTAGCAGCAAGATCCATATCGAATACTTCCACGTCTGTCCATTTGGTCATTGAGAATATGTGAAGTAGACATCAATATAGGAACCTGTCGTTTTCCAGAAGAAGAAAATTAAGAAAAGGGCATATGCGAAAAATTGATCACAATTGGTGGACAAGATCCGGAGTGTTTCCTGCACGAACTTTTACCAAGTGCACATGGTCCAACAAGACATTACCTAAGCGACTGGGACCAGCACAGCACCGGCATACTGTTGGAAAGAGATGGACAGGTCCACATATGGATGGATCATACTGGATTGGATGGATGAAACACGGCCATTACTCAAGAGTACAGACACTGCTTCAGGACAAATTACGTAGAAGCAAAGAATTGGTGGAGATGGGTACTATGTGTGGTCCTTGGGCCTGTTCACATTACTATAGCAAATAGAAAGACACTAGGCTCTTGGTTCTGAATCAAAGGAGGGCCTCAAATAATCATCTAGGACAGTGAGAAGCCGACAATAGTCCTGAAAGTGAAACAGAATGGGATGGTTAAGACATAAGGAGTTGAGGAAGAGCTATATCAGAGTGAAATATTGATGTCATAGACTGGACAAGAAGGCGATGGAACATATAGGAACTAGGATTTTGGAAGGGAACTTGAGTACCATCGACTAGTGATAAGATGTAATGTTATCTAGTATTTGATGGACACAGGACACATCATGAGTGACAAGCAGGCCTCGGATATTTTTCTTTTAAAAAAAGGCTACCAGAATGCTGACTACGACTTAGTACCTACTGTTCGAACAAGGTCAAACACAAGCGCAATCAATAATTGATTCCTAACAAGAACATGGCGCCCTCAGTAGACAAAAGTACAGGAATCAAGATCTGGGACATCAAGGTTAGTGAGTTTATCAGTATAAACGGAATAATTGGTTGGTTTATTTTGCTCTGTTATGTAAGATAAAGGTGAGAATACATAATAAGGGAGGATTCTGTTATCTGCAACATCATTTTTCCTGTATGGATGATGAAGAATCCATTGGAAAAGATAACCCACTATATGCACGAAAATGAAGAATCCATTGGAAAAGATAACCCACTTTATGCACGAGAACATTTTTTTTATAATGACAAGAGTGTCGTTTTGTTAGCTTTTCTAGGTTCCTTAACTGTGTACGTTGTCGAGCATCTACGTGGTGCTCTTAAACCACCGCACCCCGGCACCCCTAACTAGTTTAGCATACTTGAAGAATGAGTCATCACCTTCATAACCGGAAAATCAAGCAGTTCATGAGAAGAATCAAACAGTAGAATATACTTTGGGTACTACCTTCGATAATTCACAAGAGAGTGGCAACCCTTACACATCCTTGAATTCTTCCCTGTTAGGCTGATAACAGTAGCCCCTCTCCGCCTCTCGTCGTGTTAATCAGTGGTCAAAAGAAGAGAACATTGCCAGCTTGTCACTGTGCTGCGAGATGCAGACTTGACGGTAAGACTAATTGACTCCTTGAGCTGCAGGATCGTGTCATTTGAGGCGAAGAAGGTGTTGACTATCTCATAAAGAATTGCATAAATCTGATCAGATGGAGGATGTGAAGGGTGACCCGGACGGCCATGGCAACATTCTTGTGGATTCAATCTACAGGTATGGGTGTGACGAATATAATGAGAGGCAGACGGGTCTGTGCCGCCTCCAGCTTCAGGGGCGCGGCCGTGCTCTGCCTCTGATGTGGGTTGTGCCACTGCCACGAGCCCATTACGGACGTCAGTCGAGAGGCATTGGGTCCAGGATCCTCTTGGTCTTGGCTGAGAGGAGGGCGCGAGCATCGTGTCCCTGCCTGTGGAGAGAGCAGCCGGCGGGAGACGCGTAGTGGGTGACGTTTGCTCCTTGGCCCGAGGTCGAACACCTGCCGTGCGGCGGCCGCGCAGGTCACTCTGTGCCACCCCCCAGATGACGCAAGCGCCAAGCGGTTGGGAGGATAGGAGGCGGCGCCGGAAGAGGGAGGCCTCCGAAGCTAGGAGGAGAATGATGGGCGGGCTGGCGCGGTCGGCGGCGAGAGGGCGGAGGCGGGAGTGGAGGTGGACAGGTGGGGCTTTGGGATTCTTGTCTCGTGCCGGGCACCGAGCAACGGGAATGTTTTTTTTTTTTCACAATTGCTCCGCGTTTCTTCCACAGGAAGAAGGAAATATGTGATGTGCAGAAAGAAAGAAATTTTTTGAAAAAAAACAGAAAAAGAAATCAAATGCATCAGGCTCTTGGGGGCAATCTTCAATCAGCGATCACCCTCCTTGCGAATTCCCGGGAAGAAGAAATCCGTCAATTTGCTGAATTCTTAGGAATTCAATCTCTATGTTCAGCGGCTGGAACCCAGCAATCGACAGTGCAATTTGAAACGATTGATCCAACCCGCATAGTCGCATCGCCGTTTGTCCAGTGCGGAAGGGAATGCATATAGCAATACAAATAAAGCATATAGATACCTCATACCAACATCCGTTGTAGTTTAGTTGGTTAGGATAATCGGCTCTCACCCGAGAGACCCGTTTTGCCTTTTTTTTTATTTGGGGGGTGCAAGCTTTGCCTGACAAAAACTGGAAACCAACATTTGAAGCATCCCGGGAGAGAAACAACTACCAGCATCAGATTCGTTCTTCGATATGAACTCATGACATCGTTCGAAAACGCACAAGCATTCCGCGCAGCCTAGAAAAGTTGACACTTGTTCAGTCGGTGAAGCCCGCTTGTCTCCCAGGTAGCGCTTATTAAAATTACCTCTTCTATCTTGATATACTCCTACTAGACTACTACGCTCGGGTGCAAGGCTTCAGCAAGTCGCTTCTTCAGGCAGAGCATCGTTGGCTTTGCCATGTTGAAATCAGCCACTGTAAAAAATTAGAAACCAGAATCGGCTATTAGAATAGCAAAGGCGATTTTATGATAAAGTTCAGAATGCAATATTACAAATGTGTCCTGCACGGCTATAGCGTAGAATGAACAAAAGATCATAACAATCCCTCCCTCCCGCTGCACTGCCACTGCTACATGAATTGCATCTACCCGATGCTTCCACCCCACTACTTATCCTCACCACAGCACCATCATCTTCCAGGCTCCTAGGAATATGCTGGCAAGTTTGCTTGTCAGAAGAACATTGTTGACTATCTTGTAGTTTCGTAGCTTCTAGACTTACAAGGAAGTTCCAATAGTGCGCGCGTAGATATGAGGTTTATTTATGGGCTGAGTACCTTGTTTATGGTAACAAGGGGGAACATAATATCTATATTTCTTTTTTTCCATTTTAATTGTGTTTGGTTCTAGGAAACTAAAAAAACATTCCTGTTTTTACAGTAGTTATATGTGATTGAATGTAGCAAGTCACCACACAACTAAGGAAATCGTAAGCCATAGTAAGCATACTCCTTTGCATAAAATTCACAATGACAACAAATCATAAGCCACAGTGAGCATCTTCCTTTGAATAAAATTCACAATGACAATAGAACTGAAGCTATCGATTGTTTATAGCAATTTGGTTTTGTCACAACTCAATAATAACATACTAAGGGACATCAGAGCCACAAGACCGTTAATAGGGGCATACGGCGCACATACCATCTAATGGACTCGCTTCCTCTTACAAACCAAGTCTCCTCCTGAACTTGGAACATGCACCTCATGATGTTGACCGGTAAGTTCTTCCTCATCTTCAGACTCACTAATCCATCCATAGCATGGTCTCGTTGCGCCACCAGTCCTTAAAGCCTCAGTAAGTGGTGCCATGGCTTCAAGAGGGTGTGGTTCGATGACGATGAACATAGGAGCTTCCACTTCCTCGTGTGGTGACTCAGTCTCAGCTGGTACCTCCTCACCTACCTGTAAGATTGACTCGTTGTTTTTTGGAGGTGCCTCATCTACTGCTTCTTCTAGGAGCTACAAAAGTACAGAGCACATCAAGCCCACATATAGGTGAATAAATATATATATGAAAACAGAAACCATAAATCCATAATCATATAAAATGACTCAAGGTCTTTGTTTGGAGCAAACCATTAGATTATGCCTTTTTTTAGTTGCTGGATTCTTCAAGCTGTTGGTTTTTTTAAGATTCAGATGTTCACTTTGTTTGTTCATGCCAGCTACAGCAAAGCCTCTTTCCCCCTTCCTGGATTCAGATTCATTTTAATATGAAAATATGCAGCTGCGTGCGTGTTCTTGGTAACATACAGTAAGTATATTTTTAAGAAGTCTATCTGGTCAGATTGGAGCAACACAATAATGCAATGCAAATGTAATGGGACAGGCTAAGTAGTAAGGTCATGCAAGATGGATCTTTGGTTTGCTGTTGCAGGTTGACTCAGATTGGAGGCTGGGCATTTCAAAATCTCTGCATATTCATGTTGTCAAACATGTTAAGTACATTTTTTTTCTCGAACGTGCAGGAGAACTGCGCATCAATATATTAAGAAGAAAAAGGGGAAAAGATCCCCAGAGTGTTACAGATATGAAGGGACTGCAACCCACCCTAAATTACATGTTAAGATACTCTTACAAAAGGGTGGTAAGTAGGTAAGTACCTAATTCACTGTGGAAACTAGACTAGGTGGCACAGGCACATGGTCCATGGGTGATGGGTCTTTGAGTATACATGTTGGGCAGACCACGAGTGGGTCTTTCAATAAGGAGACCATCTGATTTTTCAAAGAGTGAACAGTAATGAACTCATGCTCTTAGATGACAAAGTGATAAAGCCAGACAGACAGAGGCAATAAAGAAATGAGGAATCACAGTACCTGAGGAGGCAACTCCTCCACTTGCTGGCCCTCCAGCAGCAGGGGCTGGTCCTGCTTCTGCTTCTCCTCGTCCTCCTTCTCAAAGAGCTTTTCTTGGACGACTTGGTAGGAGCCGTCCTCCAGCAATGGCCACGCGGAAGGCCCGCCGTACACCTGGCCATTCCCCACGCCCACATCAAAGCAAAGAATTGATGGCATTGATCAATCAGCTAGCGCATCCATCCAATCCCACCCGGATCGATCCCGCAAGCACAAGAGAACGCCTCGTGATCCATCGCCACGGGACCAAAAAGAAATGGAGCTTCGAAACCCCCAATCGATCCGCGGAGAAATCGAGGACCCGACGCCGCCACACGGCTCAGTGCTGTCGCAGGAAAGAAAAGAAAAGGGGCAGGAGAAGGTCCCTGGCTGAAAAATCACCTCGAGGAGATGAGCGACGACGGCGCGGACGTCGCGTGCGGCGTAGCCCATGACCGTGAAGTGGTCGATGGCGGCGTCGATCCGGCGGTCGCCCTTCCTGGCCCTACCCCGGCGCGCCGGCATGGCTCTCCTTTGCCTTGGTGGGGTACCGCTGTCGGCTTTTGAGATTCCCCTCCCCCTCCTTGAGACCCTAACCGATTTTTGTGTGTAAACTTTAACATTATCTTTTGAAGTTGTACAGTTGTAAGAACAATTTTTTATGATTGTCTTCAATTGCCTAAAAGAACTAGTAGTCCTGGCTGATGGAGATTGAGCCGGCAATTTCATGGCGACGAGTGCAGTGCGCGCACCATCGCGCGCGTAAAAGTCTCTTTTAATTCCGTTTGGCAATATATTTTTGTTTGCATTTTTCTAAATTTAGGTAGAGAGAAGGTATCTAAACAGCAGTGCATATAAGCAAAGATAGTACATTATTAAATGTGAGATTTAATCTTTTTTACATGTAGTCTATATTTTATTATCAGTCTTTTTTTCTTGGTGGCCAATTAGCTGTTGAAGGCGTGCGAATGCCGCTGGAGCAGCCGGCGGCCGGCGGCCGGCGGCTGAGGTGCGCAGGCAGGCGCTGCTTCAAGTGACCAACGATGGATGCAGATGCGGCGCGGACGACGGACTGGGAACGGCACGCGAATGCCGCTGGAGCAGCCGGTGCTCATCTTTGACTTCGGAGGGGGCGCTCGCCTTACATGTAGGCGCGCACACGCGAGCAGAAACCGAATGGATCCAGGCACAAATACATAGAGAATATTGGAAGAAAAACAACAAACCACATGGGACCATGATTAGGAAAAGGGTTAAAAACCTAGAAAGCGACATCGAGGAAGAAGTACAGGAACCTTACCTCAGAAGCAAAAAGAGGAACAGCCGGGAGAGAGAGCAAGAAAGGGCATGGTCCTTGACCTTATCCAGGAAGGCAGGCAAACGACGGAGGAGGGGCACGGGAACCTTGCTACTTAAGCCGGTGTGCTACAGTCAAGCGTGCGGTGATTTTGCAAGCCACCGCGTAGATTTTTTGGCCGACGTGGCCCTATCGAGAGGCCGCCGCCCTTCGGGGCTTTAACATTTAGAAATTGGATTTTTAAATGGAAGCCGTGAGACTGGAGGTGGGCCGGTGGACGATGATGTTACTAATTGCATATAGGGAAGAACAAACGCATGGAAAGGATTGAGGCGAGACAGGAGCGCATTCGAGGGATTAGCATGGCATAACGTTGGAGATGGCAAGAGGCAAGAGGGATAGGGCTAACCAAGGAGGAAGAACGATGGGGCGTAGCAAAATTTAGCCTTTTAGTTTAAACTATTTTTGCCGTGTGGGTCTCCTTTTTCATATTCTGGATGTTGTTGTTTGTTTCTATTCAAAATTCAATTGTTATTCTGTGCAGTAGCATGTCAGAAAAATTTGGGAATATTTCATGTTCCATGGAAAAATTGAAACATTTGTATTTATCTATTGGGTTCTGAGCCAGAAAAGGGGGTTAAATGCAAAAAATTTTATTATGTTGATGAAACTTTTAGATTGGGTGCGGGAGTTTCCAATGTGTTCTTATGATGTTAAAGTCATAGTGGGCATTATAGATAGTGACACACTTATAGAACCAAATGAATCTATAACAACAGGCAGTCATGTAGTGCCGTTGGAGTTCAAGCGTACATTCACACGTCAGTTCTATGATTGTCTCCTCTGAAGACCAGCGCGGTAACCTTGCAGTGCCTTATTTGTTTTGGTAGATCAGTACTAGTCACATACTTTTTCTACTTGTTATTTATTGTAAGTGGAGATCATATCTACTGGAATTCTTAATATTTTCTTTTTTGAAGGAGTTTCTATTTGAGTTCTGATTTGCCCCTTGTATTTTTTGTTCCTGCATAATGTAATGGATTTAAATGTGATAATACATATGGTTTATAATAACAAAACTTACATCAAGGCGAATACATAAATCACTTTGATGTTGATTACAACTTTCAATGTAGCTTTGTGCTTGGTTTACAACAATTCAATTCATGATGTGATTAGAGTGTTTTATTTAATTTATGTTGCTTTTATAGTATCTTTGTTAATTGTGGATTTAATCAAATGTTGTTTTTGTTTATGATTCCTTTGAGTTGTGAAATTATTTTTTTAATTTTCTATTTACTTTCCATGTATTAATTCTTGTGTTACAAGTAGCCAATTGGGACCCTATCTTAGTAATTAGAGTTCTTGTAGTTAATTTATTTTTTATTAATGATGTGTAGATTTGGAAATCTATAATGTGTTTTTTATGTCAAAAATTTGTTAATGGGTTTGTGCTGACGCAAAAACGCGCGGCACCAAACACTAAGCACATCACATGCACCCTAGAAGCGCACCGAAAACCAGAACTTCCGGTTTTGGGAACTCGGAACTTCCAGTTTTTGTCGGGGAGCCCGACGAAAACCAACGAATGCTTGCCCGGGAGGGACCCGTCGAGGTAAGCGCACCTTGGGCTGCTCTAGGGTCGGTAGGCCACCTAGATCGTCTTCAGTTGCCGTCGAGACGAAGCAAGAACAACGGGGTTGGAAAAGTTAGGGTTTGGAAAAGGGCAAAAGAAAAGGTAAAAAGATAAAAGATTGTATTTTGATCAACTGGATACTCTCAATCAGCCGTGACCATTTATATTTATAGGATGCGGAGGTGTTGACCCGCAGAGAGTCCAAGTACATCATGAAACACACTTACAACTGATTCAGATCTGAATTTCCTAACAAAAACCGAAACTTCTGGTTCCCTACTGCGCAAGTCTGCGCAAGTCTCCAAAATGATCCTAACTTCCTCGTTTGGAGTCCAAATTCGACGATCTATGTATGTGTTTCGATCGTCTTGACGAGATCTATACAATGGTAAAGTCCAATTTAGGATTGGAAACTTCAAATCGGAAGCTCTGATTGGCTCAGTCGTAACAGTTTGGTTACCAGTTATTAAAATCTGGCAGGTTTGTTAGTGCTGAAATCTGTCAATTTTGTTTGACAGGATTTACATTTTTTCCTCCATGCCCTGATGTCTACTATGCCACATCTGTGCATGAATATTAACCCTGCATCAAAATAGCACTGAAAATTATTTCTGCAATGAGTTGTTTTCTAATTGTTGTTCTTCAGGTACATGAGTTCTTTTTAGCGTTCTGGTCTTTAGGGAGTCTGGCTTGGCTCAGTGGCATCCATTCTTTACACTATCGAGCCAAGATCTCCACCTCTCATTTGTGAGTTCCAGATGCCATACTTAGAGAGTGTTTGGTTTGTCAGAACTTATTTTAAGCTCCATCACATCGGATATTTGGATGCTAATTAGAAGTATTAAATATAGACTAATAACAAAATAAATTTTTCTAAGCTTATTCATAAGATGAATCTATTAAACCTAATTAGTTCATGATTAGCTCATGTGATGCTACAGTAAACATGTGCTAATTATAAATTAATTAGATTTAATAGATTTATCTCGTGAATAAGCCCTAGGCTTATGTAGTTAGTTTTATAATTAGCTTATATTTAGTCTTTCTAATTTGTATTGAAACATTCGATATGGCAGGGCTTAAAATAAGTCTAGGGAACCAAACACCTCCTTAATCCCACGCTGTTGTTCTTCCTAGGTGCACCTTTGTTGGAAACAACAATTAGATCACAGATCACAGTAAACTATAAGCTTGATTGTTTTAATCAGCGGAGCTCGGGCAACCAGTGCTGATTTGTGCAAGATCAGATCAGTAAGTTCATTGTACCTTGATAGCTTCGTGGCTTCTTTGTCCAACCATATATATTACTTTGGCACATCAAAGGAAGGCCACCCTTTGCATCCTTTGTGTGCCCATGTAGAATACAACACTTGGTATTTTATAAAGCTTCATATCATCCAACTCACGCAAAAAATATAAAACTTTAGAAAGCTTCATATCATCCAACACACTCAAACACATGACTAGAGGGGAGTCTTTCACTGTAACATCCCACTTTCTATGTGGATTCTAATGTACAAAAATCCTGAATTTGAAATGTTTTTTGTTTGAGTGGGGTGAGAGCATGAATTTCAAACCAATTTAAAATGAAAGCCTAATTAAGATATGAATATTTTGGAAAATTATTGTGTTCATTTTATTAAACCAAGCATAAGTGCATGCATGATTTTGATTTAGTCAAATTTAATAGGAGTTTTTTTAGTGAAATTTAAAAACCATTTGGACAAAAATAAACAATTAGTTCCTAATTCTAATTGGGCTGAAATCCACCTAAGAACCCAGCCCGTTAATTCCTTGTGTCCGGCATCACCATTTTTGTCCATGGCGCGCAACACGTCCCCTGACAAGAGCATATAATTGAAGTGACCGTGATACAAAACTCTTATCTTAAAATAATAACAAAAATTACTATCTCAAAACCATATAGAAATTTATTATTTTCATGCCTGTTTTGCCGTTGTTGACCAAAATCTAAAAAATTAAAGCTAGGGGGATCTTGTTAAAGTAACAGAGGAGGAAAAAGAAGAGTGCAGTGGTGCTGGTGATGGTGATTGCCTGGCCACACTATTAGACAGAGCTCTGCTGCTAATGAGTAATGATCCAGTAATACATATAAAGCAGGCACCAGCCATTAACCAAATTAAAGACAGCAGTAAGCAGTAGAAGCACTAGTTTACGTCAGACATTCAGACTGCTGTATAGAGCAAAAGGAAAGCAAGAATTGGAAGAACATGCATCCACTGATCCACATCCCTGTCTGCCTGTAACAGAACACAACAGTCAGCAGAACAGAACACCTGAATTGTATTTTGTCTCATTCATTGGATCGAAGTTTTAGGCAAGAATTGAAGATGCATTTTTATTTGGAGCAAGAAAACATTGCTTCTCATGTCTGTCTAGCAGTACCAGCTTTCGTGCTGAGCCGAGCATGGAAGGAAATGCCACAACTGCCGCTACATCACAACAATACGTCTGTCTCTCTCATGCCTTCTTTCAGATACAAGCAGGCACATGCTGCAACTAGCTTCTTTGTGAACTTATTCTTTGGCTGTTTTAGCTTAGGATAACCTGGTAATTGCAATAAAATTCATCACTTCATCTTCAAAACACCAAATCAAGTTGGATGAGCTCTCGTTTGGTGTGTGTCGCTAGCTTATAAAATAGCACGGATACATGCAACAGAGGGAAGCAACTTTACATTCAGATGGTGAGGGCAAAAGAAAAGCTCATATGGCCAAATAGAAACTGAAGCAGAGCACAATCCAAAAGTTATGACCTAAGGTCGTTGTCATCAACACCCTAACCATGCTCCCTCCCTCCTTTTGATGCAGTTAATTGAGCCACCCGGGTCTCGTGTCAAGTCACCAAGGCTGCTACTCCACTTGCAGCTTTTTGACGGACCAGATTAGTGGGCTAAGGCTATCTCCAGCGATATCCTCCAAATCCCATCCTCTACATCCTTCATTTACAGAATTCTCTACAAGATTCTCTCCTCTATATCTCATTTCTCTCCAACAACGTTCTCTAAATCTCGTTCTCTATACATTAAACCCTATATTAGAAACATATTTTGTTCCAAATTTTTATACGTACGTATTTATCATACCTCAAACGCTATGGACATATTTTATTTTTATTTAATTCAGTGTTTGAAACGTAAAGAAAAAATAGAGAAGAGGAGAGAGAATCTCTATATATAGAGGAAACCTGTACCGTTCTCTATTTTAGAGGACCATTTAGAGAACGCTGCTGGAGCAATAGAGAATGGAATCTTCCTCTATATATAGAGTACAGAACGCTTTACAGAACGCTGCTGGAGACAGCCTAAGTATATGATACTATTCATGACGGCAATATTAGATCAAATGCAGTCTGCATGTAATCTTACGGCTTGAGTTTTTTTCTTTACGAAACATAGTACAGAGACCCTGCGCCCACTAAGAAAATGCCATGTGCACGGCATATAATAATCTCTAACTGTAGAGAGCCTAACAGAGTGCTAGTTGTCAATTTATGGAATGCACCCAAACGTCAATTACCGATTTCTACAATTTAAGAGGATTAAATGGTTTTATGTGTTAATATCGCTTATAGTGTTAAGAGAAGAGGCTCGAACTAAGTTTTTTTTTTACTAAGAACTACACTTTTCTCTTTTATAGGGTGTACTAAGATTTGAAGAATAAATATCCTTACAAGCATGGATTTTTCTTATAAGGCACAATGCATAATCAATTATTATAAAATCAATATCTTGTTAAAATACTTGTGAAATGTAAATATATCGGTATAAATTTTATGCGCTAAAGTTGTATATAACTTGAATAATTGCAAGGCTTTACCTTTTCAAAACATAATGCGCTACAATAAAACCAAAAGTATTTATACAGCTGCAGTATTTTACCGAAGCTGAAAAGATACTTCTTCGTATCTAAACAAGGCTTAAAATTCTGGATGATGTTCTATTTGTAAATCCATTGGTAAGACACATATAATATATAGGCAACGGGATACTCATAAATACCAACTGGACATGTGTGAGAACCGGGGTTTTAAACCCCTGTTGGCTCGTTCCTCCCCGTAGAAACTGCTGAGAATGCTAATATCAAGGTTGTTGCCAAACCATGGAGAGCATATGCTTAATATATCCAAGATACTCCCTCTTTGTTCCAAATTATAAGTTATTTTAGCTTTTTCTAGATATATAGTACCCCTATTTATTATGCACTTAGACATATGTTATGTCTGTACACGTAGAAAACGCTACGAATCTAGAGAAGTCAAAGAAAACGTAAGGAGTATATGTTATATACTATCATACTGTAAGATCTAAGAACTTTATTTATGCACTTCTTGCCTTCGAACAGTCCATTATTCCGGTTTACGTAGTCAGCCCCAACAGGCTGCCAACATGTGCTTCCATCAACAATGTCTGTCTGACCACGCCAAGCAGCCATGTGTAATTATTTTTCCAAATTTCATTCATCATGGCCGGCACCACCTCATGCATAATGCCTACTTGCACAAGATTGAGTCAATCGAATTGAAGTTTATATACCTCCGATGAGAAAACTTGAACACGAAAAAGGACTCTCTTGGAAAATGGTGAATTCGTTAAAACTACACGATCCGCGCATCTGACTTCAAGAAAGAACGGGACTAAGGCAACGTTGTGTAACCGGGCAAAAGTTTCAAATTCCTCAGGGATGCTAAAAAGTGGGAGCCAGATTTTACATTTTTTATGGTCAGCACCGTCCGAAAAATTGCTGCACTGCAAGCTAATAGTGACACATTGTAAACTGGAAGCAGGGCCAGGCACAAAGAATCAAAGATGTAGTACTTCAGCAACAGCCATAACCACATTCTGAAAACCTCCATGTCCGCAACTTGCAAGTAATCAGGCACCACCAGTACTCACCAAATTCCTTGGCCAACAGCCTTGCATCTTCCAGAAGGAAGAATCTTAGTTGAGCCAGTAGGGAACTGGTGTCTCCTACTGGTCAGCTTCAAAGTCAACCACCGATGAGTGGCTTGGGAAATGGCCAAACTTTCAAAGAAAGGAAAACTGGTGTCCGTGCTCCACCCCATTGAACATTCTACATGAAAGATTGTGAAGGTCCTTTTGTTCCAACACCGTGTGTAAGACGTCATGACCAAAAGGAGCACAAGCACAAATGAAATGGGAGCAACTTCAGAAAACCATTCAGGTCCATGTCAACGAGTCAGTAGAGCAGAATAGTCCTACATAGGAATAGTTACAAGTGGAGAGAACACGGTATCTTGGGGGAAAAATATAACCACAGGGACAAAAGGAAAACAAATTAGTTTGACGGTAATATTAAACAGACAACTTAGTTAAGGCTAACTTAAATGTTCTAAAATACCATGACAGACAACTAGCATCAGTGATCGTTAGTTCAGATCCCAGCCAACAGCAAAGATGTTCAGATTTCATACAGAAAGAAGATGAACTAAGACCAACAAACTAGTAGTAGAAGTTTGCAGCAGAACAATCAGAAGAATAAAAACCTACAGCAGAACAATCAGAAGAATAAAAACCTATCAGTTGAATCACCCTGTAAAGTCAATGAATTGAAAACAGCATCTGATAAATTTAGTTAACACATAGCAATAGGTAATATGGTTGATATTCCACATATAATCGAATACTTCCTTAAATAGTTTGTCCCACTATCAACTGAAGAGAATGCAATCAAACCTGTAAAAATGAATACACAGGCATGCCTACTACAGATCAAAATTTCTACATTTACTCTTGTTTCCCATGTTTGTACCTTATTGCGATACTATTGATTTAATGGCCCTGTACTAATTTTACTAAAAATAGACAACCCATAATCAAGATCCATATCATATGCCGTGATCACATGAACATAAGATAATCCTCTTCAGTGAATAAAAGATGAGGAATTAACTCGCATTGCGCCCTAATAAACATCTCAAATAAAGGGTCAGTGCACCACATACTCTCCATACAACAAGCCTTCAATACTTGTTCAAAGAACAAAACAAGAAGATAACATGACTTAAATCCAGGCTACGTTTTCAGTTTATGAATCGATAGAAAAGAGGTATCCACATGATTTCAGAACAAAAGCAAAGAACGACCAACACAAAAATATCTTTACCCATAAAATTTCCTGGCCAGAGCTTATTTGCTATGCAGTGCAGTTGATTCTAAGCATAGTGGCATTTACGTGTTAAGCACATAAACATTTTCGACATGGATACTAATATCCAAACGAAATCAGAACTTTGAAATGCCGAACTGATGGCCTTGTTTCCACATCATATTTCTTCAGTTCAAACAACTGTTTCTAAGAAGATTACAGCATGCAATTGCATGAAACCCCGCTACTGGGACAAAAATCAAATAATAAGTATCCTCCAACTGAAAAGCTAGCAATGTAAACTAAATTCTTTAACAGAAATCAGAAAGAACAGCATGGTACCATCCAGAACGACAAACAGCGATACAACAAATAACATCAATTAACTCAACATACACATAAAAAAATTGAAGGGCTAAAGGAGCAACCAACACATATAATTTTCATGACTCATGGCTTGTATAGGAGGCTCCACGTGGTTGCCTTCGGAATATGGAAACGGACAAGCTCCTTGGCATCAAAGCACCCATCCGTGCTTTCCATCTTGAAGGCCTACCGCTGCTCCCACTTGAGAGGTCGGGTCCTATCCGATCATCCAAATCCTCTGGTGGTACATCACTCCCAGCATTGTCCAGCACGCCACTCTCATCAATGCTCCGAGCATCCTGCAACTCACCAGCACCGCCTGGCGTGTCAAAATTGACAGCAAGTGCTCCACTCCTGCTAACCCGGAGACGCTCAGCACACTCGGACGTCACCCGGCGGCACTTCTTCACCTTAACCTTGACAAGGCGTGGGCAGCCTACAGCAAGCTTATCCATCCCCGCATCAGACACCGGACACGCCTTGATGCACAGCTTACGCAAGGCAGCACATTTGGCCGCAACACATGAGATCTCCGCATCTCCAAACGTGTCGGAACCGCACAGTGCAAGCCGCTCTAGGATGGGACAGTTGGTGCCAATCAATTCAAGACTGGAATATGTCAAATTCACACCAATGAGGACCAATTCCTGCAAGCTGGCGCATTTCTGTGCCACAGCAGCGAGCCCACGGTCACCAATCCTGTTTGCCTTCCATCCATCAACATGCAGCTTGCGGAGGCGTGGCGACTTGGCAGCAAGCGCAGCTAACCCAACATCCGTAACCTCAGGTGCCTTTGCGAGGTAGAGGACCTCGAGCCCAAACAAGGCAGCTACACCGCGGTCGCTGACCTGCAGCTTCTCGAGGTGGAGCTCGGATAGAGGGGAATCCCTTGGGACGTCCTGGAGCACGGGGTCCCAGTCGCCGGAGCAGCGGATAATCTTGAGGGTTTTGAGGTTGGGCGACTGGGTGATCAAACAGGAGAAGCACTGGCCGTTGTAGAGCTCCTTGAGGGACAGAGACTGGAGGCGTGGGCCGGAGACGGCGATGGGCTCCGAGTCGGCGAGGCCACGGAGGCGCTTGATGGAGAGCTCCTCGAGGTGGAGGCAGGAGCGGAGCACAGCCTCGATTCCCTTGGCCCCGAAGGCGCAGGAGCCGACGGAGAGCTTGCGGAGGTTGGCGGCGGCGGCGGCGAGCGCGGCGACCCCGTCGTCGGTGACGGCGCGCAGGGCGCGCAGCTTGAGGCGGCGCAGGCCCGGGCCGAGGCGGTCCGCAACGAGCGCGAGGGCCGGGTCGCCGACGCTCTCGGCGCGGCGGTCGCACTTGAGCGCGAGCTTGGAGACGGCGGGGAAGCGCGCGAGGAGGCGGGGCAGCGCGGAGTCGGCGAGGAGCGGCGCCCGGGCGTCGAGCGCAAGGCGGAGGCGGGAGGCGGCCTCGGCGGCGAGCCAGCGGCGGCAGACGAGGGAGCAGCGCTTGCGGTCGCCGGAGCCGAGGAGGCCGAAGACGAGGGCGAGGAGCTCCTCGGGGAGGTCGGCGGTGTGGTCCTCCCCGTCGATGGAGGCGAGGAGCGGCGCCGGCGGCGCCGGCGGCGCGGGGAAGGACGGCGGCGGGAACGGTGGCGGGGCCTTGCGGCGGCGCGGGGCGGAGGGGCACTGGCCCATGGGGGCGGCGGCGGCGGATCTGCCGAGGAAGGGGAGTTGGATGGGGGAGGAGTGGGTCTGCCGAGGAAGGGAAGGGGAACGGCGGATCTGCCCCTCCCTTATTTTTTCTGTCCTCGCAGTCGAAGACTAGCAGCTGCTGCTACCCTGAAGAAGACTGCTCGGTCTGGTCTCCGACTCCATCCATCCCACGCGCTCCCTCTCTATCTCGATGGATTCCCTCTGGCCCTGCGCGTCCCCACCTGGCAGCAGCACCACCAAGGCAATGCAATCAACCGCAGGAATCTCTGAATGAGAAGCTACTCCCTCAATTTTAATTATAGATTTTTTTAATTTTACTATATATATAATTTTTCTAATATACACTATATTTAGATACATAATGTATAACTTGAATCGGGGAAGTATCCAGAGTAAATTCTCTGTATCCCATTGAAAATTTAACCCATTCTCTATTTGCCATAAAAAATTAAGCTATCCCCTCAGTGCCGATGAAAATTTAACCCAATCCCTTATATGCCACTGTTGTTATAGCATAGTCATATAGCTGTTAACTGAAGGTAAAAAAGACAATATTACCTCTAGAAGAGAAAGATGAATTATCCCTTATATGCCATTGCATTCAACAATAATAGTCTATATGTATGTATACACAATAAGCAACACACACCAATATATATTGCACAGATCATAAATGTTTAGGGCATGCACAATCCTTAGACAGCGGAACGGTTCTCCAAGTACAGTAGACAGCTAAGAGACAGTTTGATACAATGGAGTGTCTATAAGCATCTGTCTGTTAATAAATGCATAAATGTAGCTGAATTAAAGATAAGCTGGATCAAATGTGTGTACATACTTTGTATTCATATATACAATTTGATGAACTTCAAACTCATAATATTTATATGAAATACAAACTCATAATATTATATGAAATATAATATATATATAAGGCATATAATATGTTAAACCATTCTTGAGCTTGAAATTCTCTACCATATCGCCGCCATATATGCTCAATCAAATCTTTCTTGAGCTCGTTATGCTTTGAGTTGCTCCGGATTTCTTTATTTCTTCGAAGTACGGCAGCAAAGCATGGATTAGCTTCTGTGCTAACTTCGGGTGGCAGCGCAATGGACGCTCCTGGGTTAGCATTCAAGTCAATATGGACTTGAACGTCTTATTTTTCATCTTCAACTATCATGTTGTGCAAGATAACACATGCCATCATTATGTTAACCACGTCCTTTCTTTTCCACAAGCATGCCGGCCGACGAATGATATTAAATCTAGATTGTAGCACACCAAATGAGCACTCCACAACCTTTCTTTCTTTTTCTTGACATTTTGCAAAACATCTATCTTTATCATTTAGGGGACTTGGTATTGATTTCATAAGGGCAGCCCAATCTGGATAAATTCCATCAGCAAGATAAGAGCCCGTACTGTACGGCTTTCCATTCACAACATATTGGACTTGAGGAGCTTCACCTCTCAATTTTTGGATGAACAAAGGTGATCTATTTAAGACATTAATGTCATTGTTTGACCCAGCAGTTCCAAAAAAAACATGCCATATCCGAAGATCTTTTGATGCTACCGCCTCAAGGATCATAGTGGGTACACCTTTGTCTCCACGGGTGAACTGGCCTCTCCATGCAACAGGGCATTTCTTCCACTGTCAATGCATGCAATCTATACTTCCAAACATACTAGGGAAACCACAAGCTTCTCCGATTTGAAGGAGTTTATCCACTTCTTCACGCGTTGGAGGCTGTAAGTATTCTTCACCGAAAACTTCAATAATTCCTTCAACAAATTTTCCTAGGCACTCCAAAGCTGTGCTTGCTGCAAGTTTCAAGTTCTCATCAAGTTCGCCAGCCGGAGTACCATAAGCTAGCATACGAATTGCAGTAGTATATTTTTAGATATCTGACAGACTTTGTCTTCCAAAGCAGCCGGTTGTGGGTTCAAAGTAAGTTGACCATTCACGAAGTTTTTCAACGATCCGCAAGAAAAGTGGTCGCCTCATCCGGTACCTCCGACGAAACATCTCATCGGTGTAGATTGGGGGTTCAGCAAAATAGCAAGCATATAGATCTTGATGTGCGATTTCACGGGGCCTGGGAATATACCTTCTACGAAAGAACCGACGTCGTCTCGGTTGGGCTTCCAAATTGGCTAGGATGTTCTCCCCAATGCGACCAAGATAGCCATCGAGGAACTCATCTTCAGTTAGCATGTCATCTACACTGTACACATCTTCGTCATCCTAATGCAGTTCACCATCTTCTCCAAGCATGTCATCTACACAGTACACGTCTTCGTCATCCTCCTGCATTTCTGGTGAACTTGGCTCGTCCATTTCAGGGTGGATTGAGAGAGTATATTGAGAGGTACATCAAGTGGTCTCTATACATATATAGGCACAGCAGCAAGGGAAGTTTCTGATCAGTTCACACGGTATAGGCATTCAGTTCACACGGCAAGGCGGCATTCACACGGCAGTAACTTGATCATTTCACACGGTAGCAACTTGATCATTTCACACGGTAGCAACTTGATCATTTCACACGACAGCAAGGGAATAAAATCACTTCACACGGCAGCAAGGGAACACGACAGAACATATAGATAGAACAATGGCACCACATATTTCATAGTTCATTACACATAGTTTATAATAAAGTTTGTTCCAGCACATAGTGCATTACACATAGTTAGACTGGAAATAATTTGCTCCTCAAACATTTTAGAGCTGCAACATGCTCAGCTCTAATATCTTCAGGCATTCCTGATACATCTAGCTTGAGTAGATTTGAATATGTTTCAAACATTTTAGCCTCCTTCTCTTCCTTAGCTGCTTGCAGAGCAATCTTAGAAGCCTCTATCTTGTCATTGCTAATCTTTCCTTGCATCTCAAGAGCTTTAAGACGATTGGCTTGGACATTGTTCTGAATTTTTTCAAATCTATCGAGCTCGTCAACATGTATCACACTATCTTTCGATTTTCCTTTACCTTCATATGTAGCCCTTTTAGCTGCCTTCTGTCCCATTGGCCGTGGAAGGTCAATATCGTCTAGTCCTCCTTGTGTAGCTGTACTGTCCATCTCCTTCTCTTGCTTTGGTTCTTGCCCTGGAGCTGATCATTGTAACACATCCACTTCGCCTCGTTACGGACCATGTACCAAACATTCATAAGCTGAAAATGTGATCCCTGGTTGTCTTCCTCATAGAATTTATGCGCTAACCGCATTTCATCTGAATATCCACTCGTGAAAACCTTCCTAACCTTCAACCAACAATCGTTGAATGAGTTTGTGAATCTATTGATCTTGTGCCACCTATTTTTAACTTGCTTTGTGGTCCTCCATCTAATTTTTGGAGTACTTTGGTTGTACTCTTTCTGCACATCTAACCAATACTTCTCAGACTTCTTATTATTTCCAGAAATTGAGTCGATTGAATGTTTGAGCCAAGCACTCATCTGCTCAAAAATAAAAAGATGGTGAATAGTTTAATCAATCTATGCAAATTGTACATGGAAATAGTTTACGGAAATACCACTCTCCCATCTTCTTCAGGTTTCCATATTAACCTTACGTCGGTCCTAACTTCTTCAGTTTCATCATCACCATCGATGTCAACCGGGTTGTTGCGTGCAACGTGAGGTTCTTCGTCCACTGGTGCGCAATGTGATGTTCTTCCCACAAAATGTGAATTCTCAGGTAGATTACCTTGCTGGCCCACCATGTAGTTCATAAAACTATCGAAGCTGAAAAAGAAGAATGAATATGTATATCACTGCTCCTATTGAAACGGGCATGCACAATAATTCAGAATAAGGAAATATTGATTCCAGAAGTAAAAAATATAGATGGGCATGCAAAATTACTAGTACAAAGTGATTTTACCGGTACACAATAATTCAGTTTAACAACAAATTTCGTCATTCTTCAGTTCTACAGAACATATATCGAACTAAATTTACTAGTACAAAGTGATTTTAATTTGTATTTACACTTTAAGTCTGCACGTCTAATTTCAATAATGGGTGACTCCTCAACAAAGAATCGATGGTTCAGATAAAAAAAAACTCGGTAAACAAGTAGTAGTTATACTGGCTTTCACTTGCTTCTCTAGCCACAGGACAAAAGCATCAGGACCTGCTGGTTGCCGCTCTAGATTAGTGGTAGGAGTGTACCAGCTAGTTCTCATCTCACGATGATTCCACGGACATGGTTCAGGACAAAAGCATCAGGACAAATGCATCAGGAACTAACGCTAGGGGGCATCGATTCCACGGACATGGTTCAGAAAGTACCTTTGCAGCAAGTCTGAAAACAAGGGTGGGGCGTTGCCAGGGGATGAGGCAAAGGCAGCAATGCCGCCAGGGGAGGAGCTTCAACCTGCACTGCCGAATGGGATCTGGGCGCCGGCGCCAAATCGAGTGGCGGAGGGAACTGTTCCGCTGCCAGGGGAAGAGCTCCATTCGGTGGAGAACCTGGTGGCCGATGGGACTGCACTGCTGCCAGGGGAGGACATCGCGTAGGGGATCCTGGTAGCACCGTCGATTTCGGCCGCGGTTGATATGCGGCCGCCGGTGTAGGGCCGGGCAAGGCCGACGGAGGGGCGACGGGCGCCATGGGAGGAACGGGTGCCGCCCTGGTTCTTCTTCGGTTCCATGTCCCGATGGAGGAGGGAGGGACGGGGGCGGAGGAGAAAGGGAGGTGATCGATCGGGAGGAGAAAGGATGGAACACCGGATCCTAAACAATCGGAGACGGGTGTCGTCGCTTGTTAGTTGGGTAAAGAGCCAGAGACGTCGCTCCTTCCACAGACGGCTCTTATGTTTTTTTTGCAAATAACCCCCTGTAGACAGCTTAAGAGATGCCACATTGATGTGGGTTGTACATGCCCTTATAAGATCTTCATATTTATTGATTCATTAATGCACAGACCAAATGGACCATATATTAATTGATGTCACACATGCACAGAACAAGAAATTATTAATATCCAAATAAGCAACCAGTCAAACAACCATTGATGTCTATATAGCATCATTGTTGTCCATATATGCAGCCATGCAAATAGCCATTGATGTCTATACAAGCATCATTGCTATACATACAAGCAGCCATACAAGTAGTCATTGATGTCCATACAAGCATCCTTGCAATGAGCCATTGCTTCCATACAAGTAGCTATACAGGTAAAGTAACAACAACTACTAGTTATAGCGTAGCAAAAGAATATTAGATTTGGTGTCACAAAGATCAACCAAAATAGGAAATGACATACAAAAGAATCAGCATCAACACTAGTTCAGATCAGTAAGTGGAAGCTTTCTTTTGCTTCTGGTATGAGAGGCAGGGTTGTCTTGTTGAGGGATCTTGCTTCTAGTTCTCACTGCAAGACTATCATGTGGCACTGAAATTTCTTTTTTATTTTTCTTCCCTGCTGCCTTCCCTTTAGCTTTCTTCTCCCTGGGCTTGGTGGTGGCAGGTGGTGGTGTTGTCTCATGTGCAGGAAGTAGCTCAAGTTGGTTTGAGCCACTTCCGGACCTACACATGAGTTATGTACATATGAAAAATTTACCAAGCATGATAATATACGTCAGCAATGAATATGACATATACCTGAGAGAGTTTCTAGATCTTAAGCTAACCGAGGTACTTTATCTGTAATACAAATGTAATATTAGGAATGAATGAAATGCTATATGTCTTTGGAAAAAACCAGAATATAGATGTACAGACACATACCTAGGAGGAAAATTCATTGTCTTAGGTGTTAGACCAATAGGTACAATGCTACTCTCACAAGATGGCTCAATGATTTTCTTACTTTTCTTTGGTGGACTCCTATGTTACATCAACAGCAATAAGTTATTAGAAAGATTTTCTAAAATTGATAAAAAGTTAATGGTAGGTTAAGTGTACAGTGCTTACTCTTCAGCTAGCATAGCTGCTATGTCCTCAGGGTCACCTTCCTTACACTTATACTAGCGATGGCCATATTTCTTGCAAACTTTGCACTGATGTGACCCTTTCTTTCTTGTTGTGCTGCCTTCTGTACAACCTTTAAACCTCTGGTTCTGTCTTCTACCCACTGTAGATTTTATGAGTGGTGGATGCATAAAAAAACCATGATCAAATTGTGGCCATTGTGCTTTGTCAGGCATGGCAGGAATGAGAGACTCATAAGCAGCTCTGAATTTATCAACTGAATAATAGTTGTCAACATATTTCTCTAGAGATTCCCTAAGATATGTGATGAATGCAATGGCATGTTTGCATGGAATCCCTAATACTTGCCATTTCCTGCATGAACAATTTCTTTCTTCTAGATTGACAACACATTTGTAGCCACTGCCACCCTTAACACCCACCTCTCCAAAAATATCTCCACTTCTATGGACATCCATATCCAAGTTCCTGCTTTGCTCCCTCAACTCCTTCATGATGTGTGGCAAAATGAGCCCTTCATCTTTGCTGAGACATCCCTTCTAATATCCCACTTATCCATAATAAGTTGTCTAATCATGTCCATGAAGTCATCCAAATTCAAACCCTTGTACTTCTTTACCCAATTGTTGAAGTACTCTGCCAAGTTGTTTGTGATATAGTCAACCTTGCAATGGGTCCAAAATTGACTTCTTGCCCATATCTTAGTATGACATTGCCTTATATAATTCATTGCTTCTGGATTTTCTTCATCCATTGCATTCCAATGCTTCTCAAAGAAGTATGGAGCCCATGAATATGCTGCAGCCCAAAGATGGTCCTCAAATATCTTTCTTGTATATCTTTTATTGAAGTTCATCGCCAAATAGTTGCAA
The DNA here is from genome assembly GCF_002211085.1 of Panicum hallii. Classification (NCBI taxonomy): domain Eukaryota; kingdom Viridiplantae; phylum Streptophyta; class Magnoliopsida; order Poales; family Poaceae; genus Panicum; species Panicum hallii. The sequence continues at coordinate 30,854,970 of NC_038043.1, forward strand.
TTACCTTTACGGTTTTTTCAACCTTAATTGTAGAAGCATGCAACCTACACCCTTCTTCTTCCTTCCTTAAATAATAAGCCCTCAATCGTCCTGGATCATTCTTTTTAGTGTCATACTCAAACTCATGTTTGATAGCATGTTGAGAAAGTGCCAACTTAAATTGCTCCATATTAGGATATAGACTGCCTACACTCATTGGTGGGACATCTCGGTCATAGGCCATAACTGGCATAAGTGGCAAGGGATCCTTGCCAACTAAGTCATCCCCCTCCTCATACTCCTCGTCGGATTCAGAATCAGACGCAGAGTCACTTTCCTCAACCACATGTGTCTTATGAACAGCTAAGTACAAGCCTTCATCATCAACACCCATATGTTCATTTTGTGGTTCAGGATTTGCTAAATTTTCATCACCATCAGGAGCATCATTAGGTTTATTTGTGCTAGGTTCATTTGTGCTATGTTCAGAGGGCTGGTTTGTTTTTGGCTTAGAATATTGGCTGCATATTGGCTCATTGGACTGGCTTGCTGTAGCAAGTGATGGACAAGCCATAGATGGGGTGCATGGGATATCAAGCACATCTGAATTTTCTGGGGTGTAGCATTCAAGGATAGGCACAGCATGTGTGGAATCAGTGTATGCAATGGCCATGCGAATTACCTTCTTCTCAACATACTTGCTAAACATTTCAAGTAGTTCCTGATCTGTTGTGACTCGTGGGAAGCATTTTTTGACTTCATCATAGTAAAAAACATGCACTACTTCCAGGTAACCAGGAGGGTACTGATTAACAATTTCTTCGACGAGGTCCTTAAAATTGCATAGATCAGAATCCACAACGTTACTTAAGCTAAAGTATAAAATATCCTTCCTATGCTTTTTAGGATTGCAACTGAGTCTAATTTCCAGCAAGTAACTTGACTTAGGGTCCATCCTGTTAATGAACGGCCCATCAAAACTAATTATCTAATGTTCCTAGTTATAATGTTCCTAGTTATAGTTCCTAGCGTGGAAAAAAAGAAGAATGGATGAAGAACTCACCTGCAGGAAGCCAAGAACCGTCCAGGTTCTTGCTTGGCGTCCCCATCCCTCGTGCTTACCTGAATCTTGTGCAACTGGGGATTTAACGCGGGGATTGGCGCGGGACTTGCACACGGCAGCTAGGCAGGCCTGCCCCCTAGCAGCTAGCGTGCTGCTCCAGCATAGCCACGTGAGCCACCCCTGCTCCCCCAGCAGCTAGCGTGCGCGATGGCTAGGCGGGCCAGCGTGCTACTTGAGCATAGCCACGCGAGCCAGCAGTGGCCAAGCAGCCCGCGCGCTACTCAAGCGCGGCCACGCGAGTGTGCGGCGGCCAGGCGCCCCGGCTCGCCCGCGGCCACGCGAGGAGCAGCAGCCGGGCATCCTCGGCCAGCGGCAGCAGCTCGTGACGAGCGACGGCTAGGCGGGCCCGAGCGAAACTCATGCTAGCGGCAGCCGCGACGGGACCGGCCGACCGTGCGGGATCCGGTAAGGATCGATGCTAGGATTTTGGGGCCGCTCGACGGTGGGAGATGGATAAGGTTGGGGGAAAACTGGAGGAAACTTATATGGATAAGGTTTGGAGAGGGGTACAATCGGGAAAATGCTGAAATATCTCAGCGATTAAACGATATTACATTCTATTTTTAGATAGAGATAACGGCAATGGCACATAAGGGATGAAATTACATTTTTCAATGGTATTGGGAGGATGGCTTAATTTTTTATGGCACATAGAGAATGGGTTAAATTTTTAGTGGCATACAGGAAATTTCCTCAAGTATCTACTAGTTTTGGGATAGTTTGAGTCGGGCACATCATTTGCTAATTTTTAAGTATCCTATGTCCTTACTCTAGCATATCAGGCATATCATTTCTCCCTAGCCAATATTAGTTTTAGGTATAAAAATGTAATTATGTTCCTTTTATTGATACCAAGTTGAACTGTAGATATCATCCTTCACTCTTAGCGTATTGTCTGATGCACTGATTTATTGATTTCGTAGGTGTGCTATTAAAAGTTATGTAAATACACCTATGTCTCAGGATATAGCTAGTTTTAAGTTTGCCCTAAATCAAAAAAATATGATTTTTTTCATATATACTAGTGAGGGCGGATCCAGGATCAGTCCAGAGGGAGTACTGAGCCTCTTACGCTAAGTTCATGTTTTATGTGTAAAGTTTAGAACTAAATAACTAATTTACATGGATATTTAGGGGCTGAGGGGGTGCTGCAGCACCCCAGCGACCCTGCAGATTCGCCCCTGAGACCAGAATGTATGCTAATTAATTCAGTAGAAGAATTTCTATCCCTTGTAAAACATAAAGTGAAAAAAAACTGAAAACTAAAAAGAAAGAGCAAACGTCCTTTTTGTGGGTGAGAAAGGAGAAAACATTAGTGACATGCCTATGGGTGTATAATGATCTGGACCTAGAAAAGTTTGGATGGGTAGTAGTACCCGTAGATGGGCAAAACTTTGACCACGATGCTTTGCAGACGACATCATTAGGTGGCCGCTAACTTACTTTCGCTATCGGTGATATGTATAGGGGGCTAAGGAGTGGCAGACTAAAGTATACTCGTCACAGCAGGACAACAAACTAGCTGCTACAATTGCTTAGATCTATCTACCTTTTGACTGCAATAATGTGTGGACTCTTTGTTCAATTTAAATTTGATAATCGGGTTGCATTGTATGGATCTGTAAAAGGTGTCCAAGGCGTCATCATGGTATGGGCAATGTTGATGTTTTTTTTAAAATTATTAGATAATGTGACTTTTCAGGATTGATTAAATACGAAAAAAGTGGGGGGAATAATGGTTACTCATCAATTGTTGGTTAATCTCCCTCATTAATCCCTCGAATACCGTAATGCTGTCTATATGGAACCAAATTAATCAGTGGTTCAACAAATCAATTATGTGTGAATGCCGTACAAATATGTGACGTTTCAGCTTTTTGTTGTTTAGCTGTTTGCATCTTATGCCTGCACTCCATTTTCTATGGAAGTGGCTAGAAGTTAGCCAGTGGATTTGCTTGACAACAAGCATTATTTTTAACTAATAAATTAAAAGTGTGAGGAATTTCGTCATATTAAGAAACAAAGAAACCTTGATCGATTTGTTAAAAGACAGATGAGTATCGGAGTAGATATTGTGCATGCATCATGGAAGTATGGTTGGTTCTTGAATCTAAGGTATCTACTACTGTCCATCCCATCCGTCTCATTATTGTAGGCTTTCCCTTTCAAAGTTTCTCGCCCCTTCTTGAGCATGCCCTGGAGAAGAGAAAAGGAGGGAAAATAGTCTTGGTCCCGTGGAGGACATGGCAGCCATGAATAATATTTTCCTAGTTACTGTTCATGTTAGATACGATTATAGTATAGCATTCACATTACGGAAGATCGACCACTTTATTTTCTAAATGCTAGCTGTTAGAAGATTAATTGAACTCAGTTTGCCTATCGGAAACGGGAAAAAAAAGACATAATGGGCATTTTTGTTCACCGAAAACTCTATTAATATAATATCGTGTGGAGCTCTACAGGAATGCTTGGGCGATCATGAGGGCCACATGTCGTTATCATTTCTTTAAGAAAAAAGTTCATATTATCTTCCTCAAATATCGTCAAAGTCCGAATAACCCCTAAACTATTTCTTAGTTTAATTTACCTTTGATCCAATTTACCCCTTACTTATATTATTTTTTTATTTATCCATGCACAAGACAAGTTTTGAGTTAAAATTGTGCAAGATGATAGCGGAGATCATAACATATTTTAGAAAAATATGTCAAAAAAAATTTCATCAATATTTTGATAGGGTATGATATTTAATAATAAATTAACCCTTGTGATACAAAATTATAGAAAAGTAGTGACGGAAAATTTATAATATAATTTTTTGACGTACATTGTGATGCCCACTACAACCATGTAAAATCTTAAATTAAGATCCACTTGTATATGGAGAAATAAAAAGGATAAATTATATTAGGAGGTATATTGAGGCCAAATGATATAGTTTAGGGGTCAAATTGAACCAAGAGATAGTTAAGAGGGTTATCCGAACTTTGGCCATATTTGAGAGAAGTAATTTGAACTTTTTCATTCCTTTCATTCCATCTTTCTCTCTCTCTTTTTCTCTTTTTGTCTGTTGAGTTCGATTCTTATGTTACCCAATTTTCTCACTCTCTCTTACGTAGGTTCTCTAGATTTAGAGTTAAAAGCAAGTTTGAAATGACCCGTACCTGCCTTGCTGGTCTTGAAGTCTTTGGTGCGTTTTCATTTCAACGTTTCTATACCGATACATGTATAGCGTGCTATAGAGTCAATGACCCGTACCTGCCTTGCGGGTCTTGAAGTCTTTTTCTTAAACATACCCGAGCATATATTTTATTAAGAGGGAGGGTCTTGAAGAAATTTCTTTCGCATGAAAATGATGGTGGTGAGAGGGTGGCGCGTGTGGCTATATACTATTCACATTAAATTATCATCGGTCATCTCCTAGAAAAAATTATGGCGTATATAAATTAAACAAGCGTACAAATGCTGCCAAAACAACCATTTAAGGGAAGCATTCAAGGGAAATGTAATGGAGGCCGACTGAAGGACTACCATCACATGCTCCTTCCTTTTATAGGGTCTGTTTGTTTCCGCTTATAAGTGAATTATCGGTAAAAGAAAAGCGAAAAGCCCAACCAAACGGCTGCTTAAATTTCGCTTACCTGGAAACAATGTGTTCGATTTTCCGGTACGAGGTCGACCCCGTGATCCTCCGCCACTAATGGGTACTCAGATGAGTTTCCCTCCGCTCCCTATCCCTTTCCCCTCTAGCCGTGGTCTCCCGCCACCTGGACGGCCGGCTGGCCAGTGCCACCGGCAGTCATGGCCTCGAGCTCTTTGAGCTCTTTGGCCGGTTGCCTGGCACAGCAAAGGAGCCTCACCTCTCTACCAATGTACTTAGAATTTAAAGATTAGTGTTGGTCTATCTTTTAGTATATTTGTGACCTTAAATATTTGATATTATTGTAATATAATTATGTAGTTAGTATACTAAAAAAATATAAGAATTATTAAATTCTGCTTGTATTCAGTAAAAAAATAAAATAGCATCAGTCTTACACTTCAAACATTTTACCACTCAATTCAGAGAATCGACTCAAAATAATTAGGATTGCAAAACAACCAACTTATCTACGCAGCCGATTCTTTAGAAAACTAGCTTATCATAAAATCTTGCTTGTCATAGAAATGAGATCCTGATACCTATATCCTCACCGGACCGGCAGCTAGCGTGCGTCTGCTGCACTCTCTCTCTCTCTCTCTCTCCATGGATTCCCTCGGGCCCTGCGCGTCCCCATCTGGCAGTGCGATTACTTGGCTGCATGCTCATGCAGTCATTGCCACGAGTTGCTGTCAGATCCTTAAATATTTAATTTTAGGACGTGAGTATCTCTTAGAATATGTTCGTCTGTCAATTGGGTTTTCCGAGAATTTTCAGAATTTTTCTAGCAATTATTCTCATTTATTCTAGAGCTAGATCCAATTTTTTATTCAGAAGGCTCTAAAATTCTTTTTGATGAGTCCCAAATATTTTATTTAGAATCCTCGTGACCCAAATTACCTCCTGAGTTTTTCTCGGAATTTTTAGAATTCCTCCGGATATAGTTTTCATGGATTAAAATATTTATCTAGACTTTTCTAGATTTATTTTAAGCTTAAAAATATGTTCCGAAAAATATTTCTATTTTGATTCTCATCATAGTCGGACCAAGCCGTATCTTTGTTGTACAAACTTTTAACCTTGTCTTCTCTGAATCTTTAAGATGTCCCATCGAGCTCCCGATCCTCTAACCGTCCTCCCCGATCAAGTTATACTTGAAAATGACGCCTCATGTCTCGTCTTCAGTGTTTTTTTTTCCGATGAATGTTCGATCACCGTCAGCTCCAACGACTCGGCCTAATTTATCTCTTTTATATTTCACGTTCTGGAATAGTCCGTTCATATTCAACCAGCACAGTCAGCTCGTTTTCACGTTCGGCCCTCACCCAATCCTATTTCGGTCCATAATCGAACTCGCTCGGCCATTCTCGTTTCCTCTTTCCGTTACCTCTTCTATCCTCTCTTTGCTCGCTAACTGGTGGGGCCCGCTGGTCAGCCCAATCTCGCCTCCCGTGGGCAATCCGAACTCAAGAACGAGTCCCAGCCCGATGCGCCGCCGCGTCCTTGTCCTCGTCCGAGTTGGAGCCCAACACAATATCTTCACATCTATTTAAACGCGCTCTGCACCTCCTGTTCCCCGGTAGCCAGCCCTAATTTTCTCCCCTGCGTCGGCTCGAGCACCGCCGCCACCAGACTAGGACGCCGTGCGCCCCCGTGCTGCCTCCCTCCTGTAGCCGCAGTCCCCCCTGCAAGTCCCCAGGTGCGCAGCACGTAGCCGGCCCTAGCCCTTCGTGACCCGTATGCTTTTCTGCCATGCCCTATAAAGGGCAAGCGCTCGAGCCCCGTTCCAATCCGTTCCTGCTGCACAGCCGCCATCGTTCCCTACACACCCATTGTCTCCTTGCTCGCGTCCCCCTGCTCGCGACGCCATCTGCATCGCCCCCGGGTCGCTGCATGCCATCGCTTGTGCCCTGCTCCTCCTCCCCTCCAGCACCGCCCTTCTCCTGCACGGCCTCTGCGTCGCCCCCAGGTGCCCGAGCCAGGCACCCTGCGTCCCCTATGCGCCAACGACCCAGGCGCCCGAGGCCCTGTTTCTCGCAGTGCACTACCCTGAGCGTCGCCCCCTGTTGCCGCGCCACCCGAACGTCTCCCTCCTGTTTCCCGTGCGCCCAGCGCCGCCCTCGCTCCTGCCTCGTGCGCTCCTCCTCCTGCACCCGTGCGCACCTCCAGAAGTGCCGCCGGCCACCAGGGCGTCGTGCCCCTTTGCGTCGCCCCCTGTATGTAACGCCCGCATTTTTTATCTTATTTAAATTGCATTACTAATCACTTGCTTAAAAATCTTTTAAACCTTTTCCGCCGCTCGAGCTCCCGAAGCCCACCTCCCGATTTTCCGCCGTCCCGACATCACGCAGTCTCTTCCTCTTTTTCCGTGGAGCCGCCCGTCCCTTTTCCTTTCCCACCGGCCCCCCGTCCCGTCGCATCACCATCGTGTCGCGGTCGGCCGCGTGCACCTGCCCGGCCGCGATCGTCGGTGCCGTGCGCGTGTCCCCTCTTTTCTTTTCTCATATTTTGTTCAAATCCATTTTATTTCTCTCTTCTAATTCTCCCGCTTGCTTATTTAAATTGTTGAGCTACTGTGTGAAAATTAATTTTTTTTGTTTTTTCTTATTTAAATGAGCACATGCGTGCTGCCTGCTCGAGCTGTAGCCCGCTCCCTGCACGCACGCGTGGGCCAGTGCGCGACTCGCCGCTGCCCCTGTTGCTGGCTGTGCACGCGCGCTCGCATCGCGCCACCCTCGTCACGCCACGGCCACCGCTGCTCGCTATGCCACTGCGTGCTTGCTGCCCGTGCACGCCAAACCGGCGTGAGACTCACTGCTGCCCCGGCCCGTCTCCGCCCCGTCCCCTCGCCGTCGCAGCTTGCGCCTTGTCCCCGAGCATCCCGGCCGCCATTAATGGCGAGGTCCATGTACTGCCCATGACCCTCCCATGCCGGCCATCTCCCCTCTCCCTCTCGGCCTATAAATCAGCCCCCGAGTCTCCCCTCACTCCGCCCACGCCGCCCCAGCACCTCCCCTCCTCTACCTCACGCTGCAGCTCGCCGCCGCCGCCGCCCACCATTGCCGGCGACCACCCATCTCCGTAGACAGCCCTCCGTAGACCGTCTCCGCACGAGGTGAGGGCCGGAATCGGACCCCCTCGGCCTCCTCTCCGTTTTCCCCTCCTCCCCGTGCGTCGCCATGCACCAAGGGGCCGGCGCCCATGGCCTGCCCCCCCCCCATCCTACCGTTCCCCTCCCCCTCCTGTTCTGTCTCGAGGAAGAAGAAAGGCAGACTTGTGCATAACCCCCTCCACTTTTCCTTCTTATGCAGTCCGCATCCCTCCACCTCCCTCTCTCAAATATTTAATCAGAGCTCCTTCTATCTCTTTATTTCATTACAAATAGGTCCTTGTCCTTTTAAACTACTCCCTAAATGACCTTTAACTCATCAGTTCATGTGATATGTTGTTCCAAATCGATTCCAAACTCCACCACGCATCATCTTCAAATATTTTCTCCAAGTCTCAGGATCCACATCGGACAAATATAATAGTCTTCTCTATTTTTTTAATCGAAGCTCCCTATTTCCCTCTCTTTTTTTAAGCTCGTCCGCGTACTTTGTTTTTATTGTGTGATTATTTGTGTGTCGTAGCCGACGGTGTGACCGAGGAGGAGCAGTACCACGAGCCAGAGCCCGAAGACCCGTACCTCGAGGAGGAGCTTCCGGAAGGCTTTGAAGACGGCAAGTCCAATCCCATCCTTTGATGCATATTTATCCCAGTTTTATAAACACAATATATTGGCCTGTTTTATAAAATGCATTGTTTTATTGCAAGATATAGTTGGATAGCCACCCCTTGATTGCTATAACTATTCCTTGATGACCTAGGTTAATGTCTATATAGGATTTGCTCTGTTGGACATTAACTACTGCTAGAGATGCTTAAGACCTTTTATTCCCTTTATTATATTTTAATCATGACCACAATGCGCTTTATCGAAAATAAAGGTGTGAGTGTTTTAAAGGATAAAACGGGATTTCGGGAAAATAAAAGAAAGATATAACCTGATGAGATGGACGGTGTTTTCTGTGTGAAATGCCACTGGTGAGCTTGTACCTTTGTGGTTGAGCATGGTTGGGAGATGTCCGTCTTGTCAATGTAAGGATGAACTAAGGTGTCATCTTGCCTAACCCACTTATCGTACAACCACTCGACCGTTGTGTGGGCAACAGCTTAGCATAAATCCAATAGTTGTTCTGCTAGCCAAAAGAAGAGCTGATGAGCAACGGGAGATCATGGAGAAGGAATACGATCTGTGTGAGTTATGTCCCGGTTATGACTTTTTTGATAGGTCATTAACCCCATGGTTGCTTCCGTGTTGGCTAGTTAGATTCAGCTAAGGTGGGTAATGGCTTTGTTAGGATCCGCAGCGACACTAAGGTGTTCGTAGTGCGGTAGCCTACTTGTGGGTAAAGTGTACAACCTCTGCTGAGTTTAAAATCTATTCGAATAGCCGTGTCCACGGTATTGGACGAGTTACGGCATTTTCACTTCAATAGACATTTTGGGATGGTTGGTTTTTGTAACGCCCGCGTTTTTACCTTATCTAAATTACAGCACAAATCGCCCGCTAGAAATATTCTTTCGTCAAGCTCGGATCGTTCCTAAACCCTTACCGTCGGAACTCCTAATCGCCAAAAACATCTCTCGACCTGTCGCCGCCTGACATCCGAATTTGACCGCCATCCTTTTTCTTTTCCTCGACCCCCGCGACGCGCCGCGTGCTCAACCCCGCACTCGCGACCGTCACCGCGAATCCCGCCGACGCATTCCCCCCCCCCCCCCGCGTGCTCGACCTCGCACTCGCGACCGCCGCCGTAAAATCCGCCGACGTTCCCCCCCCTTTTCCTTTTTTTTCCCTGTCCCCTTTTCCTTTCTCCTTTCTCCTTTCTCTGTTCCTGTTTCCTGCTCCCCTCGTTCCCCTGCACGCACAGCCCGACGCCGAGCAGAGCTCGACGCCGAGCGCCCGGCCACCCCCCCTCTCTCCATTGACGACGCCACAGGAACGGCCTAACCCGACCCCTCCTCTGCGCACGCCGTGCCGTCTTGGCGCTCGCGCTGCTCCTGCCTGCCACGGCGCCGAGCAGTGCCGGCCGCCGCGCGTCGCCTCGCCACGGGCCACCTCCCCCCTGCGCCGCGCGCCCCCAGGTCGCCCCTCCCCGCTACACGCCACCGACCACCCCTGCGCAGCGGTGACCAAGCGCCACCGCCGCCCCCACCGCCATTACTAGCCGCCCCCGAGCTCACCGGCCTCCACCGCGTCATCCTCTTTCCCCCCCCCTCGCCGGCCTATAAGTACCCCCACGCCGCGCCCAGCCACCGCCACAACCTTCCCCCGCAGCCCTAGCCCCCTCCCCGGCCCTGCACTGCCGCCGCCGCCAAGCCCTCCGCCCGCCGCCCCTGACCTCCATGGGCAGGCCGCCTCGCGCCACCCCGGCCCGTGGTGAGTAGAGGAATAGGACCCCCTCGCTCCCCTCTCCGTTTTGCCCCTGCCCCCGGCCGCCGCCGTGCCCCAGGGCCGCCGGATTTGGTGGCGCCGCCGGCCTCTACCCCCCCTCCTCTGTTCTGGTAACGGGAGGAAGAAGAAGGGGCACATTTGCCCTGAGCCCCCTGCCCTTTTGCCTATTCCCTTAAGAACCCCACCTCCCCTTAAACCCTTTTTCCAAATAACCCCCCTGCTCATTCTATTTAGAAAATGAACCCCTCCACTACACAAAATAATTACGGATAGGTCCCTGACCCTTTTTAGAGTACCCTAGGTATTTCCGGAAATTCCAATCAAGCCCTCCCCTCCCAACAGTAATTACAAATAGGTCCTTGGACCCTTATCCCTTCCCTAAAACCTCGTTCGGCCTATTATTTTATGCGCCAAAAATCCCCCGTTTGCCCTGAAACTTTACCAAGCCATTTCTAGCATAATGTCGGCCCTGCCATCAAGAAATCTCCCGGAAATCTTCCTTCTACCATAGTTTCTTAAGATATTCCTGATTCGGGCTTGTAAATAAAACCTTTAATTCTTTTTCCTTATGGAATGTTTGTTTGTGTGCGCCGTAGATCACGAGGTGACCGAGGGAGAACCCGTCGACGAGCAGTACTGCGAGCAAGAGTCCGAGAACCAGTGCCGTGAGCCCGAACCTGAAGGACAGTACCTCGATCAGGACTTCCCGGAAGGCTTTGTGAATGGCAAGTCCAACCCCATCCTTTGATGCATTATTATCCTAGATTTATAAATACAACCTATTGGCCTGTTTTGTAAAATGCATTGTTTTATTGCAAGACCTGGTTGGATAGCCACCCCTTGATTGCTATAACCCTACCCCGATGACCTAGGATTTGCTCGGTTAGGCGTAAACTACATGCCAGAGATACTTGTTACCTATTATTCCTCTCATATATTTTAAAACCATGATCATAAGCGCTTTACTAAAACTAAGGGTACGAGTGTTTTAGAAGATAGAAATGGGATTTTGGGAAAATAAAAGAAACCCCTTTTAAACCCTAGGACTTGTTTTGATTTAGATATTTTTCTGCACAAACACTCACCACTGGTTTTTCTGCCCTGTTCCAGATGGCTGACAATGGATGGGTCAACGGAATCTGCCACACAGAGCCCGGCCTTCCTAAATTATTATTGCTCAGCCTGGAACGCGTTGGGGTTATGGAACCACCAGAGTATGCCTACCGTGAATACATCTCCGGAGGCACCCTTCGGTGCGACATTATGATTTTTGTGGAGAGAAGCACCCGCTACCCTGATGTGGACCCTTGGTTCATCTCCACCGTTGGTTTCCGCTTCCCCGACACCTACCGAAAGGCCGCCCGTAAAGCCCTGCGACGGCTGCGTGTGCTTTACAGGCACCACCTTCAGCGGACCCCTATGGGATTTTTCCCACCCGCTGAGAGAAGGGGACGCACTTGGATTGCCCGGATAAGGGGACTTGGACGAGAAGAAGAAGACCTAGAAGATACGGTGTCCCACCTATCCATCTACCTTACCGGCTTGGATGCACTCTACCGCGAACAGACGGCACAACTGAGGAAGCTAATCCATGGGATTGAAAAGTTAACCCAGGAGCTGGAGGAACAACGGACAAGGGCCGCCAGCGCCGAGTATTCCTTAGCCGCCCTCCAAGCCCAGATGCAAGAATACGAGAACCGCAATGGAGTAGGTGGATGGATAGAGGAAGAAGAAGAAGAAGAAGAACCCATGGAAACCCACTGGGATAGAGGCACACAAACCGAAGAGATGGATCAAAGCCTCCCAATAAAGAAGCGCCCTATCAGGATCAAGGGAGAGTCTCCATGATAGGATTAGCATGCCGAGCTAGAACCTTACCCTAATGACCACGTACCCATGAAAACTGTACCACCCCTGTTGTAATAATAAATGTTATCTACTCCCTTTGCACCTGTGCCAGATTGTTTATCCTGTCCTTGTTTTCAGATGGCTGAGAATGGGTGGACCCAGGGCGTTTGCCAAGAGGACCCTGGCTTTCCCCGCCTTTTGATCAACTCTCTGGAGCGCCTCGGCATTACCGAGCGCCCAAGGTACTACCGCAGGGAGTACGAATACCACGGTACTCGTCGCTGTAGGGTGGTTCTCTCCATCGCCAGAAGCACCTGCCACCCCGACATCGAACCATGGCGAGTGACTGCCACAGGATTTCAACATCAGGATGCCTATCCCTTGGCCATCAGAAAAGCTCTCCGATACCTGTGCCGGATCTTCGAAGAGCACCTCATTCCCACACCAATGAGGCTTTTTCCTCCGGCCATCAGGACGCAAGTCTGGCAGGCCCGCATGAGGAACTTGGAACGGCGCCGCCAACATGAAGACTTGTTATACCATGTGGTAGCATACCTCGTCTCCCTGGACAAGCTCTTTGACGAGCAAGCCCAAATCTTAAGGGAGCAAACCCACCGGGCTGAGCAAGCCGAGCTTGCAGTGAGGATGCACCAAATCCGGGTGGCGCAAGCCGAAGCAAGGACCGCGGCTGCTATAAGTAGCGAAGCCGTCGCTCAGGAAAGCCTCAGGCAGATCCAGGATCGGCGCATGCAAGAATGGACCAACGGCGGAACGCCCGTCCCGGCAATTGGGGAAACCCAAGTCCTAATCGGAACACCCATTACAGGATGGGGAGGACTTTTTAGGACCCCACAAGCTCCACCCGAAGGTGCCGAGAGGACAACTGCAGCCATAGAAGGAGGAGCTGTCGAACAGCCCGAGAAAATGGGATCCTCGTGGACGACGAGGAAGAGCTACTCATTCCACTGGAAGTTCACTCCGCCCCGGAAGACGACTCGCCCCGAGAGTAATATGCCTTAGAGGTGCCCCGGGATGGAGCCGTCTCGGCCCCGAGCCTAGAATTGTGCCACCCACCTGTGTGACCTTTGTACCCGACCATGTAGTGTGTAGCCGTGCCTTCCCCAAGTGTTGTATCCCAGCGTAATAAATAAAACTATTTGCACTTAATGCTTGTTAGTCTATGCGATTGCTGGCGGTAGATCGAGTCCGCCTTTTTGAAAATAAAATATCACTTAATGTCCAATCTAAGTCTTATAAGGGTTTTTGCCCAATCCACAGACGGCCCCCAGGCGTAACAATAGGGCCTTCCAAAGGCAGGCACATGCCACTTCAAGTGCAGAGAGACAACAGGGTATGCAAGGACAAACCCCCAACCAGGGAGATCAGGAAGATCAGGAAGTGAGCCAGCAAGGAGGGGAAAGCCAAGTAGGAGCACGACATGCCCCACCCCCACCGGCCATTGACCTGGTGCAAGTATTGAACAACCAGAACCTCTTACTGGAAGCTTTGACCAATGTCATCACCAACCCAAGGCCCCGTGAGCAGAATACAAATGACAAATTGACAGCCTTTCTGAGGACCAAGCCACCCACCTTTGCAGGCTCCTACAACCCCTTGGACGCAGACGACTGGCTGCGCGTTATCAAGAGGAAACTCGAACCATTTGAGTATGGATACCGTGACAAGGTCCGTTTAGCTGCTCACCAGCTCACTCGAACTGCTTTAGCTTGGTGGGAAAACTACTGTGCAGCTGCACAGGATGCCTCCACTATCACCTGGAAGGAATTTGTGGATGAATTCCGTCGCTATCACATCCCAGCAGCCACCATGAAGCGCAAAGCAGATGAGTTCCGTGAACTGCAACAAGGCAACAAGTCAGTTGAAGAGTACACATACCAGTTCATAGAGCTAGCTCGCTATGCACCGGAGGAAGTAGACAAGGATGAAAAGAAGCAGGATATGTTCAGAAAGGGTTTAAATACAGAACTCAAGAAGCTGCTTTCCCCATGCATCTACCCAGACTTCAACACACTGATGAACATGGCTATCATCACCGAGTGAGCCATGGCAGAGGAAAAGAGGGACAATAAGCGTAAGTTCCTAGAAGCCAGGGCTCGCCAGTAGGACCGTTTCCAGAAGCCAAGGCACTTTGGCCCTCCAGTGACCAAGTCCCAAGCCCCTATGCAGTATAGGACCCAGCCACAAGCCACTGGCTCTCAAGCCCCCAACACCCAGCTTAGACAATTCAAGAGCCAGAGCACCATGAAGGTTCCACAGAGTAATACAAGCCAAGTTACTGCCAGCAGCAATCCCCGAGCATGCTACAACTGCCGTGAGACAGGACACTTCATTGCCAATTGTCCATATGCCAATAACAAGCCGGCGGCACCAGCCCTCTCCAACTCAGTGAATGGACCAAGGCCAGCCTTATCAGGAGCCAATCGTGTACCCATCCGCAATAACAATACCGGCAACAACAACCAGCCGATGGGACCGCCCCAGCAGTCCTTCGGACGAGCCCGCATCAACCACATCAACGCCCAGGAGGCTCAGGACGCTCAGGGCGTAGTGCTCGGTGAGTTCCTAGTCAGCTCAGTTTTGGCAACAATATTGTTTGATTCCGGAGCATCACATTCATTCGTATCCTCAAGTTTTGTGGAAAAACACAATATACCTACAGTGCTACTTAAGACACCCCTATTAACCCGAACGCCCGGAGGTGACATTAAGTGCCGGCTGGGTTGTTCTAGGGTAAGGATCATCTTAAGTGGGGTAGAGTTCCTAGCAGACCTAGTAGTACTTAAGTCTAAAGGCATAGATGTGATCCTTGGAATGGATTGGTTAAGCCTGCACAATGGCCTTATAAGTTGTGCTGACAAGGTGGTACACCTAACCAACCCAGAAGGAGTGCAAGTAACCTGCCACACTCGGGGAAGTGGACCGGACCCAATGGTTTTTAACATGGAAGCTAAACTTTTGGAAGAAGTTCCAGTAATAAATGGATACCCAGACGTTTTCCCGGAAGAACTCCCGGGGATGCCGCCAGATAGGGATATAGAGTTTATCATTGACCTTGTCCCTGGAACCTCTCCTATAGCTAAGAGACCCTATAGGATGGCAGCCTCTGAATTGGCAGAACTAAAGAGACAACTGGAAGAGTTACAACAAAGTGGTTTCATTAGACCAAGCTCATCACCATGGGGAGCTCCGGTCTTGTTTGTCAAGAAGAAGGACGGAAGCATGAGAATGTGCGTGGATTACCGCGCACTAAATGAAGTCACCATCAAGAACAAATACCCCTTCCCAGAATTGATGACCTCTTTGATCAGTTGAAGGGAGCCAAGTACTTCTCCAAGATAGACCTAAGGTCGGGATATCACCAGCTCAAGATTAAGGAAAGTGATATTCCAAAGACGGCTTTCGTCACCCGCTATGGGCAATATGAGTTTACCGTGATGTCCTTTGGACTCACGAATGCACCTGCTTATTTCATGAACCTCATGAATAAGGTGTTTATGGAAGAGTTAGATAAGTTTGTCGTAGTTTTCATCGACGACATACTTATTTACTCCAAGAGCATCGACGAACATGAGCAGCACCTACGAGTGGTTCTAGAAAGGTTGAGAGCGCACAAGCTCTATGCCAAGTTCAGCAAGTGTGAATTTTGGCTTGAGAAAGTAGCATTTCTGGGTCACATCTTGACCGCGGAAGGAGTAGCAGTGGACCCCGAAAAAGTCGATGCAGTCTCCAATTGGCAGCAACCCACCAATGTTAGTGAAATCAGGAGCTTTCTCGGTTTAGCCGGATATTACCGAAGATTTATTGAGGGATTCTCCAAGATAGCCCGACCCATGACAGAGCTACTCAAGAAAGAGAAGAAGTTCACCTGGACCGAGCCATGTGAGAAAAGCTTCCAGGAATTAAAGAAAAGACTAACAACCGCCCCGGTACTAACCTTGCCAGACCTCCAACGGGAATTTATCATTTATTGTGATGCATCCCGTCAAGGATTAGGATGTGTCCTCATGCAAGGAGGGAAAGTAGTGTCATACGCTTCCCGACAACTCAAGCCTCATGAGCAAAATTACCCGACCCATGATTTGGAATTGGCAGCCGTAGTACATGCCCTCAAGATTTGGAGACACTATCTGATTGGGAATAGGTGTGAGGTCTACACAGACCATAAGAGCTTAAAATACATCTTCACCCATCCAGAATTAAACTTAAGGTAAAGAAGGTGGTTAGAACTAGTTAAGGATTATGATGTGGTAATTCATTACCATCCTGGCAAAGCAAACGTGGTAGCGGATGCCTTAAGCCGAAAACCTTATGGACCTAAGAATACCCACCTTCAAGAAGAGATGGCACAATTAAATGTGCACATCGTCCCCCAGGGTTCCAGACACAAGTTGAGTGTTCAACCTACTTTGGAGGATCAGATCAGAAAGGCCCAAGGTTCGGATAAGGACTTGATGAGAATCCGCATGCATACGGGAGAAAACAAGGCACCGGATTTCAGAGTGGATGACAAAGGAACCTTATGGTACAAGGATAGAATTTGCGTACCTAAGGAAGGAGAGTTCCGACAGACTATTATGGATGAGGCCCACAACTCAGCATATTCCATCCACCCAGGATCCACCAAGATGTATGTAGATATAAGGCAAAAGTATTGGTGGAGTGGAATGAAAGCGGATATTGCAAGATTCGTCGCCCATTGTGATAATTGTCAAAGGATCAAGGCTGAACATCAGAGACCAGTAGGATTGCTGCAACCTTTGCCCATCCCGGTTTGGAAATGGGATGAGATAGGAATGGATTTTGTAGTGGGTTTACCCAAGACGCAGAAAGGACATGACTCCATATGGGTGATAGTGGACCGGCTCACCAAAGTCGCTCACTTCCTACCTGTACGGACCAATTATGGTGGAGAAAAGCTAGCACGGCTCTATGTGGATAACATAGTGAAGCTGCATGGCGTACCTAGCAGAATTGTTTCTGATAGAGGGACCCAATTCACCTCTAGATTTTGGAAAAGCTTGCATAAGGCCATGGGCACCAAGTTGGACTTCAGCTCGGCTTATCACCCGCAGACCGACGGTCAAACAGAAAGGGTGAACCAGATTATGGAGGATATGCTAAGAGCATGTGTCCTTACTTATGGCAAGGATTGGGAACAAAGTTTACCGTACGCTGAGTTTTCGTACAACAATGGTTATCAAGCGAGCTTAGGCATGTCACCATTTGAAGCTCTCTATGGGAGAAAGTGTAGGACCCCCCTGATGTGGTCAGAAGTTGGAGAGCGTGCCCTAGTTGGACCCGCACTCATAAAAGAAGCAGAAGAAAGAGTGGCCGAAATTAGAGAGAAACTGAAGGCCGCCCAATCCTGACAGAAGAGTTACTCAGACAAGAAGAGACGAGAAGTAAGCTTCAATCCAGGAGACTTTGTCTATCTCAAGGTTTCACCTATTCGAGGGACTCGGAGATTTCAAGTACATGGGAAACTAGCCCCTCGGTACATTGGACCGTACCAAGTACTGAAGAGAATTGGAGCTGTAGCATACCGTCTAGAACTACCAGAAGGGATGTCTGACATACACCCAGTATTCCATGTATCCCAACTGAGAAGATGCCTGAGGGTGCCCGAGAGGGAACGGGTGCCGGAAGAAGAAATAGCTTTACAGAAAGATCTTCGGTACCAGGAAGTACCTATCAAGATTTTGGACACGGTCATAAAAAGAACAAGAAACTCCGAAGTACGGATTTGCAGAGTTCAGTGGAGCAGACATGGAGTAGAAGAAGCCACATGGGAACGCGAAGATGCCCTTAAGAAAGAGTTTCCCCATCTATTTAGGAACCAGCCGAATCTCGAGTACGAGATTTCATTTTAAGTGGGGTAGGTTTGTAACGCCCGCGTTTTTACCTTATCTAAATTACAGCACAAATCGCCCGCTAGAAATATTCTTTCGTCAAGCTCGGATCGTTCCTAAACCCTTACCGTCCGAACTCCTAATCGCCAAAAACATCTCTCGACCTGTCGCCGCCTGACATCTGAATTTGACCGCCATCCTTTTTCTTTTCCTCGACCCCCGCGACGCGCCGCGTGCTCAACCCCGCACTCGCGACCGTCACCGCGAATCCCGCCGACGCATTCCCCCCCCCCCCCCCGCGTGCTCGACCTCGCACTCGCGACCGCCGCCGTAAAATCCGCCGACGTTCCCCCCCCTTTTCCTTTTTTTTCCCTGTCCCCTTTTCCTTTCTCCTTTCTCCTTTCTCTGTTCCTGTTTCCTGCTCCCCTCGTTCCCCTGCACGCACAGCCCGACGCCGAGCAGAGCTCGACGCCGAGCGCCCGGCCACCCCCCCCCCCTCTCTCCATTGACGACGCCACAGGAACGGCCTAACCCGACCCCTCCTCTGCGCACGCCGTGCCGTCTTGGCGCTCGCGCTGCTCCTGCCTGCCACGGCGCCGAGCAGTGCCGGCCGCCGCGCGTCGCCTCGCCACGGGCCGCCTCCCCCTGCGCCGCGCGCCCCCAGGTCGCCCCTCCCCGCTACACGCCACCGACCACCCCTGCGCAGCGGCGACCAAGCGCCACCGCCGCCCCCACCGCCATTACTGGCCGCCCCCGAGCTCACCGGCCTCCACCGCGCCATCCTCTTTCCCCCCCCTCGCCGGCCTATAAGTACCCCCACGCCGCGCCCAGCCACCGCCACAACCTTCCCCCGCAGCCCTAGCCCCCTCCCCGGCCCTGCACTGCCGCCGCCGCCAAGCCCTCCGCCCGCCGCCCCTGACCTCCGTGGGCAGGCCGCCTCGCGCCACCCCGGCCCGTGGTGAGTAGAGGAATAGGACCCCCTCGCTCCCCTCTCCGTTTTGCCCCTGCCCCCGGCCGCCGCCGTGCCCCAGGGCCACCGGATTTGGTGGCGCCGCCGGCCTCTACCCCCCCTCCTCTGTTCTGGTAACGGGAGGAAGAAGAAGGGGCACATTTGCCCTGAGCCCCCTGCCCTTTTGCCTATTCCCTTAAGAACCCCACCTCCCCTTAAACCCTTTTTCCAAATAACCCCCCTGCTCATTCTATTTAGAAAATGAACCCCTCCACTACACAAAATAATTACGGATAGGTCCCTAACCCTTTTTAGAGTACCCTAGGTATTTTCGGAAATTCCAATCAAGCCCTCCCCTCCCAACAGTAATTACAAATAGGTCCTTGGACCCTTATCCCTTCCCTAAAACCTCGTTCGGCCTATTATTTTATGCGCCAAAAATCCCCCGTTTGCCCCGAAACTTTACCACGCCATTTCTAGCATAATGTCGGCCCTGCCATCAAGAAATCTCCCGGAAATCTTCCTTCTACCATAGTTTCTTAAGATATTCCTGATTCGGGCTTGTAAATAAAACCTTTAATTCTTTTTCCTTATGGAATGTTTGTTTGTGTGCGCCGTAGATCATGAGGTGACCGAGGGAGAACCCGTCGACGAGCAGTACTGCGAGCAAGAGTCCGAGAACCAGTGCCGTGAGCCCGAACCTGAAGGACAGTACCTCGATCAGGACTTCCCGGAAGGCTTTGTGAATGGCAAGTCCAACCCCATCCTTTGATGCATTATTATCCTAGATTTATAAATACAACCTATTGGCCTGTTTTGTAAAATGCATTGTTTTATTGCAAGACCTGGTTGGATAGCCACCCCTTGATTGCTATAACCCTACCCCGATGACCTAGGATTTGCTCGGTTAGGCGTAAACTACATGCCAGAGATACTTGTTACCTATTATTCCTCTCATATATTTTAAAACCATGATCATAAGCGCTTTACTAAAACTAAGGGTACGAGTCTTTTAGAAGATAGAAATGGGATTTTGGGAAAATAAAAGAAAGGCTTAATCTGGCGAGATGGACGGCGTTTTCTGTGTAAAATGCCACTAGTGTGCTTGTACCTTTGTGGTTGAGCATGGTCGGGAGATGTCCGTCTGGTCAGTATAAGGATGAACTGGGGTGTCATCTTGCCTAACCCATTTATCGTACAACCACTCGACCGTTGTGTGGGCAACGGCTTAGCATAAACCCCACTAGTTGTTCTACTAGCCAAAAAGGAGAGCGGTGGGCAACGGGAGACCATGGAGGAGGAATACGATCTGTGTGAGTTATATTCCGGTTATGACTTCGTTGATGAGCCATTAACTCCATGGTAGCTTTCGTGTTGGCTAGTTAGACTCAGCTAAGGTGGGTAATGGCTTTGTTAGGATCCGCCGCGACATTAAGGTGTTCGTAGCGCGGTACCCTACTTGTGGGTAAAGTGTACAACCTCTGCAGAGTGTAAAAATCTATTCGAATAGCCGTGTCCACGGTATTGGACGCGTTACGGCATGGTCACTTCAATAGATGTTTCGGGATGATTGGTTTGTGGCATAGGTTGTTTTGAAAGTACTCGGCAGTTGTGCAGTAAGCTACTGTGGACGCCGAGTCCGATGACACTAAAACTTGGATCATTTGCGCAGGATCAACACTACTTAAGATTCGATTACTATAAAAATGTTTTGAGAAAGTGCTTTTGTTAAATAGACCCTTGCATGTGTAAAATCTTGCTTTATCGCAAATAAACCCTAACCCCACCCTTGATATAACCGTGCATGATCTCTGTTATCACCCCCTCCGCGGGTGAGGTTGGACTTGTTGAGTACCTTTGTACTCACCCTATATATATATGTGGTTTTCTCAGAGGAAGACCCGGACTATGTGATCGGAAACGACGAATAAGGGTTGTGTCCGCGCCCAACTCTGCCTGTGGTGTTGGCCCTCCGCAAGATGCTTCTGCTAGCGTGTTACTCTGAGCCCGAGCTGGATCCCACGTGGGTCACGCTTTGGTGTATTACCATAGCTATTTTATTACTAGTTATCGTCTGTATCGAGTGCCCGCCTCCTCGGAGGTTTGTACGGTAATGTACCATCTGATGTAATAAATGTGTATCAGCCTCCTGGGACTGATTTGTATATCACATTTAAGTCACCTCGGATGAGGGGACGCTTCAGTTTTGTGGCGTGAGTTGTTTTGAAAGTGTCCGGCAGTTGTGCCGTGAGCTACTGTGGATATGGAGTCCGTTAGCATTAAAACTTGGATCCTTTGTGTAGGATCAACCCCACTTGTTATTCGATTATTATAGAAATATTTTGAGAAAACTCTTTTATTAAATGAACCCTTGCATGTGTAAAATCTTGCTTTATCGCAAATGAACCCTAGCCTTATCCTTGATATATCCTATGCATGATCTTTATGATCCCCCTCCGTGGGTGTGGTTGGACTTGTTGAGTACGTATGTACTCACTCTTGCCTAGTTTTTATAGAGGAGGATCCGAACTTCGTTCCTGAAGGCGTCGAGTAGGTCGCCGTCCTACACCCAACCTTGCCTGTGGTTCAGGGTCTCCACAGGAAGCTTACCATGGCGCAAGACTCTGATGTCATTTTAGATCTCGTTGGCACTTTAGTTTGGCTTTTAGTCTTTATGTTGTCCCTCTTGATAATGGCGCTTCAGTGCTCGCTACCTCGACGGTTTGTACGGTAATGAACCATCTGATGTAATAAATGTGTTATCAGCCTCCTAGGACTGATATTCGTATCACATTTGGTCACTTGTGATGAGGGGACGCTTCGCTGTGCCACCCTCTACCCGGCGCCGTGGCACAGAACAGAGGATAGGGCAGCCGCCCAAGAAATGCCAAGAACAGACCCGCCATTGCATCTTCCTCCGCGAAATTCGATCCCTACAATGTATCTCCGCTGCGGGTAAGGCATGGAATCGAACCCCCTCCCTTTCCTCTTTCTTTTCCCCACTTCCCGCGCTCTCCCGTGGCCAAAATCGCCGGAATTTCGGCCAACAGTGGCCGCCGGCGCCATGGAGGTTGTGCTGTGAAGTTTTTACAATTTAGTCCTTGGAAGATTCTGTAATTATCGCGTAAATTTCTGTGCCTTGCGAAATTTGCAGAAAACCCCCTGGATCAGTTACATCTTCTCAATCCAGCCCCACCATAGAATTTTTCAGATCTAACCCTGAACTTTTCCTATTTTGCAAGCACTATTTTCTATGTCTTGCAGATCTTTCCTGCTAACCCCTGAAAGCTATAAGTAATTACATATAGGTCCCTACAGCATTGTTTCATGCATAGTTTCCGCATTTTAGATCCGTTTCGATCCGTTCTTTTTGCGTTAGTCTTCTAAAACCCTAAACTATAGTTTAGTAGTGTTGTTGTACCATAATTTCTATTTTTAAAATTAGATATCAATTTAATTTGAATAGTATCCTCTCATCTAGTTTTTCGAAATAGAATCCAATTAAGTCTTTACTCCGGTTTTCATAATCAATGTTAATTTGATTAATATCAACTTAAATGTGTTTGTAATTTAATTTGTTAGTTCAACACGAATCATATGAAGTTATGCGTTTACATGCTCTCACTAGTTTCTTTTATAATTAATTGTTTAGATAGGATAATCTGTACATTGACAATTATATATAAAATTTGATTAAGTTGTACTTCGCTTTTTATAAATGCAAATATAATATGAGATAATTATAATTAGGGATATTTCTCTTTTATATCTTTTATATTAGTTTTCTAAATTAAAATAATGAAAGCCTATGGTTCTCTTATTTCTTTATAATATAAATCTCCTGATAGCTATATCTTTTCAACCCTAGCTCCGCTTTCCGTGTTTCTTGTGTTCTTTTGATCGTAGCAACAAGCCCTATCCTTTTGTACGCTCTTTTAAAACTTTCTTTTTGTTTGGTGTATCTGTTCTTAGTTGTTCTTATTTGTTTGCTTGCTTGTAAGCTTGGGTCCGATACTTATGTGACGTTAGAAGGAGCGTGATCCAAGAGCTTTGAAGATATAGAGTTTCATGAACAAGGGTTGAAGACTCTGAGCAGCTATTCTCTAAAAGAAAGGCAAGTGTTTTCTTGATCATTCTTTCATCCTAATAATCATAATAAATAAAACTTTTCTTTATATGCATGCATGTGTCCTAATATTGATGGATCCTAATTAAGGATATGCCTAGTCTTTATGATCATTTCTTATCAACCTGGATTTTATCTTTATTGTTGGGTAGCTATTAGTTGCTATAACTGATTTCGGTTCGGGAATAATATATAACTATGGTGATAACGATGATGATGCTACACCTGTTTTATCCATGTTCATGCTTGTTGTGTTGTTAATCACAAGACAATATGTCTTAATCGGAACATGGAGAACCATCCAGGAAAACAGTGCAACCATAATACTACATGGCTCTGGTCTTGACTAATTAATTAGAAACTCTAGCTTGTGATGATCTTACCGAAAGGGCAAGAGGGGAGTGCGTTGATGGGGTATAGCCCGGTCCTCTCGAGACATATTGATATATATGGTCCTTGGCTAAGACATTTCCTCATTAGGGAGGGTTCTTACCACTGTGGCCTGAAACTTTAGCGGATTCTAATAAGTTAGGGAATCTTTGTAAAGGCCTCGTAGTGAATCTCTTGCCACTCAACTCGGAAGTGTTCAAGATGCTAGTTACCTCGGGCAAATTGGGAAACACGAATTGTGGGTAAAGTGTACAACCTCTGCAGAGTGAAAACTGATATATCAGCCGTGCTCACGGTTAAGAGTGGCTTGGACCCTCACATGATTAATAAACTTGAAGATGAATTAAATCGTGGACCATGTTTATGGTTATGTTTACGTTTATGTTGTATCTCTTCTATCTCTTGACATGTGGATTTTGGTATGAACTTATACCTTAGTAATCAGGTGCTAATAAAATTTGATCAACTAAAATTGCTTATCGCAGTAAACCAGTCAGCCTTTCCTTGCTTTTGGCCTTCATGTTATATAATTCCCAACACTTGCTGAGTACCAACCATAAGTGTACTCACGCTTGTTATAATTGCTGCTCAGAGGAGAAAGTGATGTGAAGTCTTTTGAAGATGATGCTGAGTTCTAGGCCTGTACAACCCCCGGTCGATTGCCTGTGAAGTTTGGAGTCTACGTTTTCAGGATAAGCTGCATAACTCTGATAATCTTTATAATCTTTTAATTCTCTTTTTGTGATATTGTTGCTGATTATTCACTGATAAAGTCACTATATGTATGGAACTTGATCCTGGCATACGTATAGTTATGCATTCGGTTTTATTTTTTTTTTAAAACCGGGTGTGATGGTTGCCCGCGTCAAAAACTCAACGCCTACAAAGCACCACCAGGCAATGCAATCGAGCGCAGGACCGAAGCCTGAAACTCTGAAAGCAAGAGAAGCTTCCTGCTGGCCTTGTGAACACAAGTCTATGGTCGCAGATAGCTCTCCCATGCATTGTTCCAAACGCTCGAGTCCTAATAAGTCCTAACTACTTCAGACACCGAGTCACTGATGGCTGCTGCTGACTCCACTGACTGACCAGTCGTTGCTACCATATCTGCTTACTAGAACAATTCAAAGAAACACCGCCTAGTGGACATCCACCCAATTTCCGCTGAGTTGCTGGCTGGATGATGTGTGTGAGCTTTATAGTCTTGCTGGAGGACTTTGTTGCATATGAAGACCTTCAACTAATAAGTCCATTGTGCAGGCAGACCTTCAACTAATAAGCCCGACGAGATAACTAGTGGATGGTGCGGCTGTCCCAAATTGTATCGAGCAATTGGTTGGTGCTCAAACATTGTAATGCTTCGATGACTTTAATCCATGGGTGCTCATCTTTATTTCGAAAAGATAGTCACGGTATAAGAAGTACAATCCCTCCGTTTTATAATATAACTATTTTTAATTTTTTTTAAGTCAAAATTTTTAAACTTTAACTATAGATAGTATAAAAATTATAAAGATTGATAATATAAAAAAGATATTAATTGATTCAAAATGGAACCAACTATGCTAACACGTAACCTTTTCCATTTAAAATTAATTATTTTTAAAGATATTTTGGTCAAAGATGAAAATATTTAATTTTGGTCAAATCTAAAAGTTGATATATTTTAGGATGGAGGTAACAACTTTTTTCCTCACACTTATAAAAAAATAAACTTTAGGCAAATATATATTTTTTCAATTTCTTTTTGAGAAACACAACACAAACCTAGACGCTCACATACACGCACGCACACTCACCTCTACAAGCATCTTCGAGAGACTGAGCCGGATGAGCATCTTCGAGAGACCGAGCCGGACTCGAATCCAGATGGACATATTTCACCATAAGAAACCTAGTTCGCAGACAATTTTTCAATTAAGCCTAAAGAAACTTTGTGAAAAGAAATTATTGGACAAAATTTGGCCCAACTTTTGTACTACACAAGTCCAAGCCCAATGTTATCTACGGCCAACTTTTATTTTCCGAATCGGTTAAACCCCCGGAGAACCCCTTCGTGCGTCGTTCCTCCATTTGTCGCCGCCGCACCCAAGCAACCATGGCCTTGGCCGCCGCCCTCGCCCGGGCCGCCACGCGCCTCCTCCGCGGGGGCCTCCCGCCTGCCGCCGCCGCCGCCGCCGTGCCGGCTCTCTCGCTCCGCATCCACCGCCAGCTCTGCGGCCTCCCCGCCGCCGACGAGCCCTCCGCTGCGGGGGAAGCCGATCCGTGGCCGGAGGCCGAGGCGGAGATCCTCCGCGACGTCGAGCCTGTCATGGAGCTCGTCAAGGACATCCTCCACACCCGCAGGTCAGCCTCGATTCCAGGACATTTCTCTTGAGGGCCTTCGCAGATGGTAAATGGGATTGCCGTTTGTTTGTTAGCAGTTCTCTGCGTTTTGATTTGGGGATCCGGATTTAGTCTATTTGTGCGTTATTAGATGTTCACATGGAAAAACTCACAAGTGGTGTTGGACACATTCACATATATATGAGAGCTGTAGCCTCTGCTATTGTCAGACACTAAGGGGCTGTTTGGATCCCGAGATTAATTTTTAGTTCGGATCATATCGGATGTTTAGATGCTAATTAGGAGGACTAAATATGAGCCAACTATAAAACTAACTGCATAAATGGAGACTAATTCACGAGATGAATCTATTAAGCCTAATTAATCAATCATTAGCACATGTTTACTGTAGCACAACATTGCCAAATGATGGACTAATTAGGTTTAGTGGATTCGTCTCGCGATTTAGTCTCCAATTATGCAATTGGTTTTGTAATTAGCCTATATTTAATACTCCTAATTGGTGTCCAAATATCTGATATGACGGGGACTAAAATTTAGTCACCCCCATCCAAACACCCCTAAGACTAGTGATATCTTCTCGCTTTGATATGGGATACTAGTGTTATGACTAGAAAACTCTAGGCAAGGCGTTGCCGCGCCATGTTTGAGCTGGCCAGTGGTGACTTTGTGTGAGGTCCATGAGCGTTTGAATTTTATGGAGACACAGCGAGAGAAGTGAAATGTAGTGATAAGCTCTGAATTTGGCATTCGGCGGCCTTGTTGCGCTCTTGCAGACAGCCATTAGCCCATGTGCAAATATGAGCACATGGCCTAGGTTTAATATGTTACCATGGCCAGGTTTATAGTGTCAGTGAGAGGATTGAAGCTCACCGATTTTAAGATTCGTTTCTCATGCTTAAGGATATGGGCCAGATGTATAATGAAATAACTTTTAAGTATGCAGCACATTTACATATCATAGCGTCATTTATACAAATTGAG
Source organism: Panicum hallii (assembly GCF_002211085.1). Lineage (NCBI taxonomy): Eukaryota > Viridiplantae > Streptophyta > Magnoliopsida > Poales > Poaceae > Panicum > Panicum hallii. The sequence goes on from NC_038043.1 coordinate 30,881,728, forward strand.
TGATTGACGCATCCGAGCCCAAAAGTGGATATCTCTCGTGTCTGAACTTTACAAGCATTCCATGATGCAGAGAGCTGCTCGTTTTATTTATTTGCTACCAGTGGCTGACATATCAGCATGTATTGTTTGCGCGGACAAAATACCCCACTACTGCTAAAAATAATATTTGCCTTGGCTTCACAGCAGACGTTTATGGCTTGCACAAATTGACCAAAGAGTAGGTATGCACCAACTGCTCCCAGCGATAGCTTGTCATGTCCTGAAAATGTAGAATGTTGTAGACCAAAACTAAATTGGGACAGAATTTGATCTGATGTGCCTATGAACCCTCATGGTCTTTCTATTATGCTTAAGCTCAGAGCAAATATTTGACTGTTTAGAACTCTAGATAGTTCATTCAGTGGCAGAACAGCCAGGCAGACAAAACTGAGCTTGTTCTAGCATTGTGATAACCATAGGCCAATGTGACCGACAATCTGACTTTTTACTTTGTTCAGAGCTTCTTGAGATGTGCATTTTGATGAATCACCTGGTGGGCATAGAAATATATAATACAAATAGTTCAGATCAATGTTCGACAAGGCGGCGTTCCGCGGCCGCCTAGGCGCGCCTAGTCGCTGGGCGGAGGGGTTCTGCCTCGCCTAGGGGGTAGGCAGTACCCTAGGCGGTGCCCCAACGTCAACAGCAAAGGGCCGGCGGGCTGGGACGTCGGGGGACAATGGCGGAGGATCGGATGTCATCTGCGGTGGCGGCGGGGACGTCGTGCCGTGGTGACAGCGGAGAAGGAGGCAAGGATGGGCCGAGGGAGAGGCTAGGGCGGGTGGCGGCGGAGTCTTGGGGCGAGGGCGAGGGCATGACGGCAGCGGAGGAGGAAGCAGGGGCGGCGTCCTGGGCAGCGGAGGAGGATGCAGGGATGGGTGGGCGGGCGGCGGCCTGAGCAGTCGAGGAGGAGGAAGGGGCAGGCGCGCGGCGGTGGCGGCCTGAGCAGCAGAGGAAGAAGGCGGGTGGAGGAGGAAGAGGTGGGGAGGCAACGAATGAATAAGGTGAAGTTAGGTTAGGGTTGAGACACCGGTTGGGCTGGTTTGATGGGCCTTCTATCCAACTTTAGGCCCACTAGTCTCCAGTTTTCCTTTTCTTTTAGAGATATAATTGATGTGTATAGCAAGGTATATGTAATTATGTATATGTACAACACCGCCTAGAAAACCGCCTAGAAACGCCTAGGCTCGCCTAAGCTCTAGGCGATGGGTCACCGCCTAGAGACCGCCTAGCGCCTTGTCAAACACTTGTTCAGATTTGGTTGTAGTATCAGTTCATACAGAATATAAAATATGTTAGAATGATTTGGCCCAAAAATTTCAGATAATCCCTCCATCTGATTTTTGGATCATGCTTATCTGGGCATCAACTATGAAAATCAGCTGTTGTGACAGAGAACAAGCAAATGGCAAAAAAAAAATAAAAAATAAAAATGCTACAAGTAGAACAAGAGATATTGACGCTTTATGGTAGAACATAAATATACCCTAGTGGTCTAATATCTGAATCAATGCTACAAGTAGAACATACTCTCCTGCTTATACTGATATGTCTAGTATATATGTTTTAAATATACAACACAGTTTTTTATGATGATGATCTGAAACAGGAGAAAAGAATACATTAATGATGACCATTTGGAAGAAAATATATAATCAATTGAAATAGAGAGATTCGTGGAAAGAACATGCCTAGCCATTGGGACAGACTTATATATATTGGAATATTATATTTGTCTACTATTTGACTATGTATCATCATGTGACTGATAAATGTGTCATCAGCCTTTTGGTAATGCCAACTAAAAGTGTCAAATAGGCAAAGTATAATGACTTAGTCTTTGAACTTTTCAGTTATTGCAAATTTCAACCTATTGGGGAAACTAAATTAGGGTACACTCAAACATTAGCAATCAAACTATTCACATATTGACCACAAACCCCATTAGTACTTTCTTTAAATCTGCAACTTGCAAGTTTGTGCTATACTAAATTTTCTAAACATGAGTTGTGCTTTTCTGATTTTTTGCTATCTAAAGATGCAGCATGCCACCAAGATAAAGTAAATTCCTCTGAAAATTAGAATATATTCAGACCAACAGAACATCCAAGTGTTTTATTTATTGCAAGATAGGTGATGAGCATATTGGTTTTGGCATGCACAGGTATTGAATGAACAGAAAAATATGCACACAGTATCGCCTTTGATTCTCAATTCCAATGCTTAGTAAATATTGGTCACCACTTCTTTGTGTCCTCTTTTTATCATAGAAAAATTGTACCACCACTCTAGGAATTACTTTTCAATATATGGTGGCAAAAGATTGATGGGTTCAGAACTTGCAAATCATTTATATCATTCTATCAAATAAACTAACAGCACCTCCCCTGTAATTTCTTGGTCTCTCTGGATTATTTTGTTGGTATGGTCTTAATTAGGTGGCCGCTGCTACAGCAGCAAGTAATAAAACATTGTTTCCATGTTTCCTTTCCTACCCCTTGGATTATCCTTCTTGGGTTGCAAGCCTTAGAACCTCTCAGCATACCTTGCCTCTGCCTTATGCAGTAAATACTGAAACATGGGCAAGTACTTTAGGCAGTACCTTAGCTTGCTTCCCCTGCAGGAGCTTGACACGGTCTCTGCTTCTGCACGAGGAACATCAGGTTCCCTTTCACCTATTGTTCTCATCTTGATTGAACTCCAAAATCAACATGTGTCTGAGGAAGATCCGCAACCTGATCTTCCGAAAACTCAACCTTGCTATCTTTGCTTAAAGCTTATACTTGTTCACTACGCACCTAATCAATTGAATGTTAGATATATGTATAGCTGTACACTTCACCTGTATTTTCCCTGTATCAATTGAGGGTTTCTTTGCATATTGTACTCATGTACATCTGCCCCTTTGGGCTATGGAATAGAGTTGAGCTGCACATTCCTAACATGGTATCACAGCCTAGGTTTAGGGTCTTCCATCCCGCTGTCGCCGGCGAGCCTCCGGCGAGATGCCGGTGAGCCACCACCGCCGGTCGGCGAAGGCAGCTCCACCTCTTCTTCTCCCTCCCTCCACTCCCTTCTCCTGCATGTGCCCGTGACCTCTGCGGCCTCTGCTCGCGGCTCCCACGGCCCCGCGTCGCTGTTGGCGCTGCCGTTAGCGCCTCTTGCGGCGCCCCGTCGCTAGCCCGCCGCTGGCCCGTGCCTCCCCGCCGCTGGCGCGCGCCTCCTGCGGCTCCGCCGGCCTGCGCCTCCCGCCACCTGAGCGTGCCTCCGCGGCCGCGCGCGCCTCCCGGGCGCCGCACCGCCGGCCGTGCGCCCCAGTTTGCGCTTCCCGCGGCGCCCCGCGGCGCTCCGTGCGCGCGCCTTTGCACCGTCCCGTGCAGCCCCGCGTGGCCGCGCGCCTCCCCGCCCCTGCGCGGCCCCGCCCCGCGTCTCCCCGCCTTCCGCGTGGCCCCGGCGCGCTCTGCCCTCGGGCCTGTGCCCCCGCGCCGCGCCGCTCCTCCCCGCGCGTGCGCTCTGCTCTGCTTTGCCCGCGCGTCCTCTCTGCTCTGCTTTGTCTCTGCTCTGCTCTACCTTGTCCCTCCCGAGGGGCAGCAACAAAACATAAAAAAAGAGGAGGAGGGAGGTTAGGAAGACAGCTGCCCTGGTCTTGCGCTGATGGCCTCTTCTACCACTGTCTGTGGCTCTGCCTTAGAGCAGGAGTTGCTCACGTTGTTCCGCCACCTCAATGTAGCTACTTCCTTCCTTTCTGGGTCTGTTGCTCGTGCTTCTAGTTTACCACCACTGCCTCCTTACGGAGACATATCATCTTCATGGTTCCTTGATTCTGGTGCTTCATTTCATATGACTCCAGATTCTACTCAGCTGTCTTCCTTGTCCTCTGTTGATCACCCTCCTGTTGTTCAGACAGCTGATGGTACCTCTCTTCCTGTTAGTGGATGAGGTGTTCTCTCGACGTCTTCCTTTCATGTGCCTAAAGTTTTACATGTTCCTAATCTCACTATGCGGCTGATGTCTGCTGGCCAGATCACTAATCATGGATGTTGCATCATTCTTGAGTCAGACTCTTGTTGTGTTCAGGATCTTTGCACGGGACTTCTAGTGGGGACTGGACCTAGGCGCCATGACTCTCAGCGTCTTTGGGAGCTTGACTGGCTTCGCCTTCCCTCGTCCATTGTGGCGATTCTCTCATCCACCTCACCTGCCCCTGTGGTTGCTGCTTCTGCTACTGCACCTATCTTTGCTCAGTGGCATCGTCGCCTTGGCCATCTCTCTGGTTCGAGGCTTTCCAATCTTGTGGGCAGTGGTATTTTAGGTCCTGTGTCTGGTGATGCTGCACTTTATTGTATGGGTTGCAAACTTGGTAAACAGTTGCAACTCCCTTATACATCTAGTGATTTTGTATCGCAGCGTCCCTTTGATCTCATTCACTCTGATGTATGGGGGCCTTCTCCTTTTGTCTCGAAAGGGGGTCACTCCTATTATGTCATTTTCATCGATGATTATTCACGATTTACCTGGATCTATCTTATGTCCTCTCGTGGCCAGTTTCTATCTATCTACCAGCAATTTGCCACTATGATTCGCACTCAGTATGATTCTCTCATTCATGCTTTTCGTGCTGATTCTGCTGGTGAGTACATCTCTGCTGCGCATTGTCTCTTCCTTGCTGACCAGGGTAACCTTCCCCAATTTTCTTGTCCTGGTGCCCATGTTCATAATGGTGTTGCCGAACGCAAGCATCGTCACATTCTTGAGACTGCTCGTGCTTTACTACTCTCCTCTGAGCTTCCACCTCACTTTTGGGCGGAGGCTATCTCTACGGCTGTTTTTCTCATTAATAGACAGCCTCCCTCAATTCTTCAGGGCTGTACCCCGTATGAACGCTTGTTTGGCCATCCACCCAACTACAGTCATCTTTGTTGCTTTGGGTGTGCCTGCTTTGTTCTTCTCCCTCCTTGTGAGCGCACCAAGCTAACTGCTCAATCAGTTGAGTGTGTTTTTCTTGGGTACAGTATGGAGCGCAAGGGTTATCGCTGCTATGACCCTGTTGCCCGTCGGATGAGGATATCTTAGGAAGTCACCTTTTATGAATCTCGCCTGTTTTACCCTCGTTCTTCCTCTAACTCCTCTTCCACTGCCGTGGAGTCTATCTCTTTCTTGACTCTTCCTGACGTGTCTCTTCTGCTGCTGTCCACTCCACCATCACCACCTTCTGCTCCTATAGTTCCTCCACCTCCACTTGAGCCTTCTCAGTCGCCCTTTGGGCCTCCTCCCGTCGAGGTTCCTCCTTCCCCTCTTGTGTCTTCTCTATTGTCCCTTAGTCCTACTCGTGTGATGATCCCTCCATGTGAGATCATCCATGTCTACTCCACCTCCACCTTCACCTGAGTCGTCTTCCTCACTTCTCGGACCTACTCCTGTGGTGGTCCCTCCTCGTGAGATCTCTCACGTCTACTCTCGTTGCCCGAGACCTCCACCTTCACCCGAGTCTTCTTCCTCACTCCTTGGTTCTCCTCCAGAGCCGGCTCGATATGCTCTTCGTGACTGTAGTGCTCTCCATCCTCCGGATCGCTATGGTTTCACTACCGCTACTCTTGTTGAGCCCGCCACTTACCGGGAGGCTACTGCCCACCCAGACTGGCAGCATGCCATGGATGAGGAGATTGCCGCCTTGGAGCGCACTGGTACATGGGATCCTCAGGTGACTCCTATTTCTTGCAAGTGGGTTTATAAGATCAAGACTCGCTCTGATGGCTCCCTAGAGCGCTACAAGGTTTGTCTTGTGGCTCGTGGCTTTCAGCAGGAGCAAGGTCGTAATTATGATGAGACTTTTGCTCCCGTTGCTCACATGACCACAGTCCGGACTCTTCTCGCCGTTGCTTCTGTCCGACAGTGGTCCATCTCCCAGCTTGATGTCAAGAATGCCTTTCTCAATGGCGAGCTGCGTGAGGAGGTCTACATGCAGCCGCCTCCCGGATACTCTGTTTCGGACGGCATGGTTTGTCGGCTGCGTCGCTCTCTTTATGGCCTCAAGCAGGCTCCTTGGGCCTGGTTTGAGCGCTTCTCTGTTGTCACCGATGCTGGTTTTAAAGCCCAGCGACCACGACCCCGCTCTCTTTGTCCACACCTTCCCTCGTGGTCGCACGCTTCTTCTTCACTATGTTGATGATATGATCATTACTGGTGATGACTCTCAGTTCATTGACTTTGTGAAGAAGCATCTTAGTGAAAAATTCTTGATGTCTGACTTGGGTCCTCTGTTACTTTCTTGGTCTCGAGGTCTCTTCCACGCCTGATGGCATCTAACTCTCCCAGGAGAAGTACATTCAGGATCTTCTCTCTCGTGCTGCTCTCACAGATCAACGCATTGTCGATACACCTATGGAGCTTGGTGTTCACTTACGATCTACCGATGGTGCTCCCCTTGATGATCCCACTCGCTATCGTCACCTTGTTGGGAGCCTTGTTTATCTTGGGATTACTCGTCCTGACATTTCTCATGCTATTCATATTCTGAGTCAGTTCATCTCTGCTCCCACCTAGCTCCACTGTGCTCATCTTCTTCGTGTTCTCAGCTACCTTTGTGGTACAGTCTCTCGTCGTTTGTTCTTTCCTCACTCTAGTTCCCTCCAGCTTCAGGCGTATTCTGATGCGACATGGGCTAGTGATAACTCCGATCATCGCTCTCTTTCAGCATATTGTGTTTTCCTTGGGTCCTCCCTGATTCCCTGGAAAACCAAGAAGCAGACAACAATTTCTCGTTCAAGTGCTGAGGCTGAGTTGAGGGCTATGGCGGCTGTGACAGCTGAGGTCACCTAGCATCGGTGGCTCCTTGAGGATTTTGGTGTGATGCCTTCTGCACCAACTCCTATCTCCTCTGATAGTACTGGTGCCCTCAGTATTGCTCGGGATCCTGTGAAGCATGAACTCACCAAGCACATCGGTGTTGATGCTTCTTACATGAGATCACAAGTGCACGATCAGATTGTGGTTCTTCATTGTGTGCCTTCCGAGTTTCAGTTGGCGGACTTCTTCACGAAGGCACAAACGAGAGCCCAACACAGCTATTTCCTATTCAAACTCAGTGTTGTGGATCCACCATGAGTTTGAAGGGGGGGGGGGGGTTAGATATATGTATAGCTGTACACTTCGCCTGTATTTGCCCTCTAGTTGGAGGGTTTCTTTGCATATTGTACTCATGTACTTCTGCCCCTTTGGGCTATGGAATAGAGTTGAGCTGCACATTCCTAACATTGAGCACAACTGATCTTCTTGCATTAGTGTCTCCTGTAAAAGCACGTCATTTAACACAAGCAGGCGGAGGGAGGCGTGGCAGGTGGAGGAGCCGAGAGCGGTGGGGCAGGCGGAGAGGTGGGTTCACAAGGATTCGGTAGTGCCCAGGTTTGCGGTCTAATGGGCGAAAGATCCACATCGACCCGCATCAGACGGTCTGTATCGTGAGTTGGATTTAGGACCAAGGTATTTTAGCACTAATTATGTATCCTTAATGAATCCAAGCTCTTGAATTAAAACTTTGGATTATAAGCCACTGCAATGCTGACAAGTCTTTCATTACTCAAATAAGTAAAGTACTTGAATGCCACTATGGCCATGTATGACTGAGTTAATGACGGGGTAAACACCGCCGAGAGGACAATCAGGCACCATTGGTTGCTATGAATGACATATGACATAGACTGGGATGGGGAACATGGGGAGGGGTTAGATCTATTCTTCTTGTCTGATCAAATGAGGAACAAACAGAGCTAACAATGTATAGGGCCAACCCTAAAAAAATAGAGCTACCAAATCACACCCTTACATCAAATATCTAATCCAAACTCTTAGTTTGGCGCTGAAGTAAAAAATCTAAGAGATCAGGTTGTGGCAGTGGCAGCCCAATACCCATGACAGTGATGTTTGGTTGTTCTTTGAGTCCAAACTAGCTTCGATGGGAGCTCTTTGTTTGGTACCGGAGAATAGAAGGAAAGTTTATTTGGTTGATTGCTTCTGGTGGTATCTGCTTTCTTGATATGTTAGTTGGATGGGTTCATGTAGACAACAATTGTATTCTTCAATGTTGCACTAATCTGTCACGTAAGATGATCTTGATTTGCTTTTTATGGAAACTGTAATCCTAGCTGCATTTTTTATGTTCATGCTAAATAGGATGCAGTTTGCTAGCTAATCTTAATGAACCCATTATCGGCATTAGCACACAGCTATACCCTCCCTACTGCTTCCGTCCACATCAATTGCTTGCTTTGATTATGTACTTGCAAAGTCTGTTCTTAGAAAGCAGTCAAGAGGCGTATAATCTGGCGTGTCCAAAATGACCTGAATGCTTGCTTTAGCCTGTCATCAATGGGGATTCAAATTGGGCTATAGCTAATAAGTTGACACTTATGTGACTTTTAGTCCTAGTTGGCCATTGTTTTGGCTTATCAGGTGTAGTTATTGTTAAAGAAAAAATAGATGCAGTTGTATCTTTCTATTTTGGATATGCTACCAAATTAACATCCTAAGGTAAAACAGAAACTTTACTAGGATCGCTATATGCTCTTGATTATACCGTGCAAAACACCCCAATGTTGAGCTGCCCTAAATAGGTAGTATTCTGTAAAACTCCCAATTTGTGAGGATGTACTGTGTTATAACTTGCATCAATTGGACAATTGTTCCTGCCTTACTGACAATGTTATGTTACCGCAGGTATGGAAATGGTGGATTTCTAAGCCCAAATGATGAAAAGGTTGTAGTAGAAAAGCTTCTTTCCTATCATCCTCGTGCAGATGAGAAGATTGGTTGTGGGATTGATGGTATAATGGTGAGTATATTACCTAACCTACTTTACCAAATAGATGCTAGCTACTCAAACAAGTTATTTCCTTGTGTTCCTGTTACCTTCCAGACTTTCTTTCCCTTTGTGCCCACAAATGCGTTTTACCTAGGAATTTTGTTATTATTTGTTGTTAGAAGTACTAAAAAGCTAACTATTTGGCTATTTGCACTACTTAGTTTGAGTTCATATAGAGGATCTCCACTGAGCCTAATAATTAGAATCTGCTGCCTTGACCGACCTGCTTGGACATTGATATCTCAATATGCTCTATTTGATGTACTTGTAGATGGTTATCATTAACTTCTGATATGTTCGCATTTGCATGCCCTTGGGAGCTATTTTAAAACCTCTAGCTGATTCAAACAGGCCAACTTTTGGTCCAGATTTTACAATGCCACAAGCTACCTCTCCCTAGCTTTTACCACCTTGTGCATTGGGGGTTTTAAGAGCTCTAGCTGATCCAAACAGGTCAGCTTTTTTATACTCCCACAATCTACAAGCTTGCTTCCACAATCTCTAGCTTATCCAAACAGGGGTGACCTACCGCTTTTTCTCTGGGCTGGCCTCAGAAAAGAGTGCAATCAGTCGAGGTTCCACAAAGCAATGATGGTTTTCTGAACTAAGTTGATTAGCTTCAACGAGCTAAGTCAACCACCACTTGTGCATTTTAACCACAAACTTATCAAGCTGCAAGCTGTCATTCTGAATATTCTATGCTTAATGCACTCTTGCCCTTTTTAAATCTCTTTAGCTCTTTATAGTATTTCTCACACTGTTTCCTTTCATCATATCTTTCCTAGCTTTAACAATACATTCACATCCACACAATTCCCCTCTTGCTAAGTCATTCATAGTAATTGAAAAAGCAAACATGCTTGACCCCTATTTGTGAGGATTTGGAGACCTATTTAGTGTCAAGGACTTATATTGGTCATTTGTAATGCCTTCTTTTTTGTTACAAACAGAAGGATACCATGAGTTAGGTACCAGCTTTCTTCAATCTTTCAGTCTTTAGCATTTATAAGCTGGTATTGGTCAGAAGAAACCATGGACCGCCTACCAGAAATTGCTGCCAAACTTCCACCTTTATTTTTCCCTTCTGTGCCTTTCATCTGTATACTGTATAGCTGATTCTTTGTAGCAATTGAAAAATGCATATAAGATTTTCGTCAATCCTCCATAGAATTTAGTTTGGGGTGTCACGCTTCTGTCGTGCCCCTTGTGATCTCGTAGTTAAAATCCAAAGTTGAGAATTTGCACTACATTAAAGGCTTTACTTAATATAAGATTGAGAGAAAGAGTTATTGGGTAGAATTGACTTACTGCTCCTGCTGGAGGATTGATATGAGTGAAGCAGATCATTCTTGCTGTCTTGCATCATAAACACCAAGAGGTTAGGATGAAAACTATGGTGAAGCAACTTTGGATTTTCTGTGACATGTGATACTTCCGCTGCGAACTGCACTCATGATAACCGCGTTTTCTCCTGTGTGCTCTTACAACTTAACATGCTATTATTTCTTAACTTGGATCCTTCTTGAAAAGGTTGACAGGCACCATGAGTTCAGGTTTTCAAGATGCCTCTTTGTTGTTAGAACAAACGGCGATTGGGAGGATTTCTCATACCGCAAGTGTCTCCAGGCATACATAAAAGAGAAGTATCCATCTTACGCAGACAGGTTTCTGCAGAAACATCTTGTTAATAGGTCAGAACTTTTTCGTGTTCGGAAGTAGGAAATCTTTTACATGGTGGCTCCTTTGCCAAAAATCGTTTGTTTCCCTAGTTATTATGCTATATTGTTGCCTATATATAGCACTGGCTTGACCGATCTTCTTTAGCGGTTTAGCCTATAATAGCTGTCCCGTCAAGTGATGGGCCCGTTACTCCCTAGGCTTTTGGTGAATGGTGGTGGGCTTTGGATCTCAGCATCTCCGCGCGTGAGGCTTTGGTGATGTAATAGAAGTGTTGTATGATATTTCTTTCCATGAAATGGATGCTTTAGTACATCCTGCATTCCTGCTAGTCTGTTCCAACTCGTTTGTCTGAGATGCTTGATGTGTCATTCTCGTTATGGTTTTCATTCAGTATTTTCAAAGCAGCAAATCAATCCCTCCCTCCCTCTCGCGCCCCCGCTCCCCCCGCTCTCATCTCCTAATCTACTCTTAAGTTGTTGATTAGGATATTGATATGGTTGCGAAGCCATTATTTGGTGCGGCTTCGTCGGCTTCAGCTCCTTTTAGCATATGCACTGTAGTGGCTAGAGTTGGGTATTGCTTCCCGTACCCGTGCCCGTCAAGATAAAATACCATCCGCTAAGAAATCTATACCCGCAGCCGGGTACAGATTATGTCCCAAACCCGTACCCGCACGGGTGGCGGGTACCTACGGGTTGCTCGTGCCCGACAATCTGTTAAATACTCAACCACTCAGATGTATCAGCCAATAGACATATACATAAAACTGAGACAATAATACATGATAAACATCAATCATAAGACTGATAAAGTGTTTCACAAATCATAATACCACTGATCACATCAGACATCACAAGTTCACAGCTAGATTAATATCCAGTTACTGTCCACCATCCGTAGCATGGCACCACTAGTTCACTACATTAGACATCAAAGTTCCAAAACAAAGTTATTGGGCCATAATAAAATGAGTATATGATCTGCATTCTTTATATTATGTCGGGTTTAAAAAACCTGTGGGTTTGCGGGTTCGGGTGCTACGATCCCATACTCGTGCCGCGTACCCGCTGGGTACAGATTATCACCCAAATAGAGTAAAAATCCGCCGGGTTTCAGGTGTCGGTACCCATTGCCATCTCAAGTAGTGGCACTGTGTGGAGCGAGAAGCTCCTTTTCTCTCCAGCCCAAAATAAACTAGGAAGGATGAGAAGGCGGCGGAGCTAGAAATTATGGCTCCTGCACGCTACAGTAGAGAGGCCGTAGCTGGGCAAAGCCGCACCAAATGGGACCTAATAGTATGAAGCATATTTCGAATCCAATCTTCATACCTTTCTCAAGTGTTCATTTAAAATACTCAGAGAGATTAGCATTCAGAGTTTCAACGTGATGACTGCATGTAATCAAAACTGACAGGAGGAAGTAGCAGAGATGAGAAGAATCTTATCGCCATCTTCTAGCGCTCCTTTATACCGGCCAGGTATTATTAGGGCTATTTGGGCAGTGAGGTTCACGAATTTAACGAGGTTTTGGTTTGTCAAAAATAAGATCAGGTTATGGTATGAGTTATGATCATGGCCCATGTTCATTCTTTGTGCTGGGAATCTGGGAGGTCACATGGAAGTTGCATGCTTTTCAGTTTTCTTCACGTCTGAAAAAGGAGAGGTGGCTGTATTTTAACTTGGCTGCTGCATGATCTACCCAACTTGGTTCTGCATGATTTACCAAACCTGGTGCTGCACGATTTACCAAACTCTGTTGATCCTCACCTGTCCCATTTATAGCAATCGCTGTGTCCTGTGCAGCTGTGCTGTGCATCTCCAGGAGGGTTGGTGCCTGGCAGCCTTTTGACTCCTCTGCGCATGCTGTCCACGTAGTCGAGGAACAAAAACATATTTTTGCTGGGTTTCCACCTCATCGATCTTCCATGCCTTAACCATGTCATACTAATGAGAATTAACTAAGATGACCAGATTAGCGCGAAAAATAGCCTGCGAACACTGAGACAGGCTGTTTCTGTTTCTCTACGTACTTCCTCCCCGTTTCCGTTGTTACTTGCAATTTGCTTGAGCATCTGCTTTCCTGCTGCTAGGTTTGGATCTTAAGGTTTCGAGCCTTTTAGAGGTGGAATGGAATAGACATAGAGCACATTTTGATTTTTTTTAAAAAAATTGATGCACGACTATATTGAGGTATTGTCTTGGAAGTTGGAACCCTTAATCCGCCTCTCGACGAATGATTACGTCGTACGGCCTCGCTCATTTGCGGCCCTTGTTAGCCCGGGCTCAGACTTAGAGCAGTGGCGGAGCCAGCAACAAATTTATGGTGTGGCGAGTGCATGACACAAACTAAAACGCAAGACACAAATCAAAAGCACCATAGAGATTATAGATGCTACCTCTTATATGATGCATTAAAATTACTTGCGAGCAGTACAATCCACATAAACATATCAATAAATGATGAACCTGCAAATTTAAGACATAGTTAGTGATCAAAACTAATTTAACATGTATAGAAAAAAATCATAACAAAACTAGAATATGCATACCAATTAAGATACTAAGCATGTCTAGGTCTTCTCAGAGGCCTTGGCAATCTCATTTTCCGAAATTTCATGGATTGAAATGTTTTCTTAATTTTATCATACTCAAGAGCTCTAAAAATCTCCTTCTCAATGTAACATAGAATCAAATCATTGCGCAAATCTGTCTTGATTATATTCATGGCCGAGAAAGCTCTTTCCACTGATGCTGTTGCCACTGGAAGGAGTAATGCTAGCTCAATAAGTCGATAGACCAAAGGAAATGCAATATGTTTTTCAGTTTCGACCATCTTAATCGCGAAACTTCCAAAATCATGACAAGGAATGAAATCCTCAACTCTTCGCACATGTAAAATGAAGGTCTCAAGTTGATCCCTTATCATTGAACACTCAACAATTGAGAAATCTTGATCATAGATCTCCGTGAGACGAGCAATCTTATCAATGTCAAACCTAGAGAAGGAGTCTCTAGGATCAAGACATGCTATGCAAGTAAGTAGCTCAGATGATACTTCATTGAAGCGATGATCCAGTTCTGTGATAATAGCACCAAGCGCAGCATAGAATGTATCAACTCGATAATGATGCCCTTGAGTGATTAAGTTCCCATCAAGCCTTGATCTGCCCCATCTTGGTATTGGCTCATCCATGTTTGGGATTGGAATATGTTTTGCAACATAAAATGATTTGACTTCTTCAAGTAAGGCTCCCAACCTTCATGTCTCAAAGTTACCAAACGTGCCTTCACATCGGTAAGCAAAGACATAGCCTGCACGATATTTTGATCTTTTTTTTTGCAGGAGGAGAGACAATTCATTTGTAATGCGAAGCACTTTCAACATTAACTTCATGTTGAAAGCAAAAGAGAAGCTCTCCATTTTTTTACCAATCCACCAGCTCGACCAGGATTACGTTCATCCTCATGAATCATAGACAAGACCTTAACAGTAGAATTCCACATTGACTCAATACGGAGAAGTGTTCTAAAATGAGATCCCCATCTTGTATCACCTGGTCTAACCAAGTTTGTATTTTGATGTTTTCCCTTTTCCGAAAAAATCTCACCACTCTCCAACTGACTCAAAATGGTAGAACGATGATTAGCAATTAACTTATCCTTTCTCCGGCAAGATGAGCTAGCACTAGTCACAATCAAACCCACATAGTTGAAGAAATCATCAAATGATGAGCAACAAGATGCAATAGAAACAATGACCAATTGCAACTGATGGGCAAAACAATGTACATAGAAAACATGAGGGTTCTCATCACGGATTTGTTTTTGTAAACCATTGAATTCACCTCTCATATTTGAAGCGCCATCATATCCTTGTCCTCTTAATCTAGCAATAGATAATCGATATCCACCAAGCATCTCTAGCAAAGCTTTCTTCAATGCGTTTGATGTTGTATCCTCCACATGCTTAAGCCCCAAAAATCTTTCCACTACCATTCCTTTATCATTCACAAACCTGCAAATGTGCAAATTATTTAACATATATAATTATGAGAGCAGTCTATAAGCATTTAATGTAATGTAAATTGTGAAAAAAGCTATACAAACCTTACAATCACCGCCATTTGTTCTGCTACAGATATGTCACGAGATTCATCAATTAGAACTGTGAAAAGCTTGTCACCAATCTCTTCCTTTATCACTTTGCTAACCTCTATGGCACAAGATTCTGTAAGATCTTTTTGAATTATATGAGAAGTCATTTTAGCATTTTGTGGACAGAACTCTTCAAATGCAGCTTTCACCTCCGAATTTCTATTTTTGAACCACTCAAGCATCTCTAAGAAGTTCCCTTTATTTAAAGAAGAGGGAGACTCATTATGTCCACGAAATGCAAGACCTTGTGAAATAAGAAATCTTGCAATCAATAAAGAAGATGTCAAGCGAGTTTCATAACGTGCTTCCGCATTTATGTCATGTCTTTCGACTCTATGGTTGATACTTGCCCTTTCATTTCTAAAATCATCACATGCTGTTCTAGCTCTATTGTGGCAACTAGTTGGCCCACCAAAATGAAGTGGAAATGCATGATATGCATTCTTCCATGTCCTAAACCCAACTTTGGTGAAAACATCATGCCCAAATTTTTCGTCAAGGGGTTCTTTCTTAAACAAAAAATAATAGAAGCAAAAAGCTGCATCCTTTTCCACACTATATTCCAACCAATCATTCTTCTTAAACCATATTTTTGAAAATGATCTATTATCATGGTTGCGGGGAAAATTATGACCATGTGGTCTAGTTGGTCCCTTCAACAAATAAGCCTTCTTCACATCACCTCTAATATTTGGATGAAACCTCTCAATCGGTATACGAAGTCCAGGGTCAGAGATAAGGTGAATATCCGGAAGAAAAACCTTAATAAGTTCTGAAGCTTGTGAATCATCAACAATATCATTTGTTTCTGCTACATTTTCTGATTGGTTTATAGCCCTTTGCACTACTTCACCTTGTTGAGTTGCAACATGATTAGCACTTTCATGTGTGCTTGGACTAGACCCACTGCCACTAGCACTAGATGAAGTACTAAAAAAGTTCTTGAAATCTACAAAAATAATTTAATTAAGTAAGCAACAACTTCAAAATTATCACTTCGTAGCATACACATCGAATAAAATGGCATAAGTTTTTACCTAAATTTTTAAAGCATTTCTTTACTGCTCCTGTGCGATTAGAGCTAGAGCCCGTGCTTGGAGGTGTTGTAGAGTTAGGAGAAGCTCCCAAGATACCCAATAGCAGTCCATTACCTCGCCCCCTCCCAGCACCAGACGTTCCCGTGGCAGGTGCTCCTCGTCCGCGCCCTGCTGCTGCCGCTCCATCTCGAGACCTGTCGGTTCCATCTGGAGGGCGCCCATGGCCGGCACCAGAGCTTGAGATTGGCCCACCATCTTCTTCTGGACCTGCTCCCACCATGGGCGATCTAGGGTTAGGGTGAATTGGGGATTGGGGATTTTTTTCTTGAGGGGCGGAGAGGCGAAGGGCTTCTGGCTGCTGCCGTAGTGCCATAGTGGAGATCGAATAGAGAAGATAGAAGAAACCTGGACGGGCTGAAATGGGCCAGAAAATGAACAAAACATATTTGGCCCATAAGGCCTCGTATCCCTTCAGCCCTTCACGTGTCTTCTTCCACCTTTGGCCAGGGCAACAGCAAGCAGCAGCAGGTCAACAACTATGGCGGCGCCAGCAGATCTAGGGCCAAAATTGTTGAGGGAAAGAAGGGTACATGGGGTTCTGTGCCAGCGGTAGGTATGACGGGCGCCAGAGCTCGCCATATTGGAAGCTCCGCCTCTGGCTCAGAGCGAGGATCGAGTATGCATGATCACTCTTCTCGTGCCAGCAGCCTGCCTGCAAGGCGTTGACACAGGCGATGGACTTTGGGAGTCCGGCCCAATGGCCCATGCTGCATCATCCATCATCGATGGTAGCCGGCCTCTCCGACAAGATCGGATCGGATTGATTGGCCGTGCATGCGAGTCGTGCGTGACGTTTATTGCCTGTGCCTTTAATTTGTTTCATCCTTACTATCCGTGTTTGGACTCTCGTATACGTACCAAAATAAAATACAATTCTAATTTTATTTTAAGATAATCTTTCCTAAATTGGACTAAAATTATACTCTATTCGTTTCAAATCATGAGCCATTTTAGATTTTCTAGTTACGTAATTTTGTTATGCATCTAAATACATGTTATATCTAGATATATAATTTTTCTATGTATCAAAAAAGCTAAAATAACCAATAATTTAGAATGGGAGAGTAGAATAGGATCAACATTTATAATATTTTTACATATATTATGAAAATATATATAAATCTAATGGTGCTTATTTGGTGTCATACCTATTATTACTCTTCTTTACAAATTTAGTCAAACTTATAATAGTTTAACTTAGGGTAAAATTATAATTTTATTTTTTTGGACGAAGGTAGTAGGAGAAGAGAACTTCATTCCTTCCCTGTCAAAACGAGGATTGCAGCCTGCGGCCACCAACGGGAAGGCTATCCTCTTGCAGCTATGTTGTGGGCCCACCTGAGTACCTGATCCTCTATCGTTTTCTTTTGTATTTAAAGCCTAACAAACACTACAAGGATCTATTTAATCTGTGACGGAAAGAATTCGTCACGGATCGCTAAAAAACCGTTATAAAGCAGTGTCTGTGATGATTTCAGATAATGTCATGTATTAAGCATCACAAATTAAATCGATCGATGTTTTTACAAAATCGTCACGGATTGAAGCAACCCGTGATGTTTCTTGACTGTCGCGGAATAGCCTGAGGCCCTTGGAGCCCAACCCAAATCCAATATCAATGATGAAAATAAACATCAATCATGGTTGCCACGTATGCACCAGTGACATGGACATTGATGTGGCAGCTGACGTGGCTAGTGATATGGATAACTATGATGACGTGGCTGCTGACGTCGCTGGTACTAATGATATGGTTGATTACGTGGCAGGTATCGATGACATGGACATTGACATTGCTGCTGGCGTGGCATTGGTAGCCTATTTGTTAATAGGCCCATTTTAGAACTGGGCCACTCATTTGGACTATTTTTCCAGCCAATTTTCAGAGTCACCATTCCATCCCAAAACAAGCCATAAAACCCATATAATAGCATTATCATTTCAGCCCAACCCAAAATATAAACAACACATGTCAAAACAACAATGCATGGGTTAAACCCATTTTAACCCCAAGCGAATATAAGTCCAAAATTAAGATAGTCAGCGGTGAAAATCACACCAACAACAACCACAATCATTTTATCAGGAACTAAGGTTAGAAAAGGAGTTATGGATCAACCAAAAATGTTTTTATTTTGGTTCTTTTTTGTTTATTTTCACTTAAAAAATCGTGCCACACGATATCATATTCATGATGATTTCTATTTTCATTCTGTGATATTTTCAGACGTTTGTTACATAAATTGGATCCAAATTAGAGCCCGTATGGGTTATTTGCAAATCTATGATGAAAATACATCCTGTCTGTTTATGACGGTTTTCGTAAACGTCACCGAAAATTTATCATAGATTAAAGAATCTTTTTAGTGAAAGCAATGGTTTACCATGTAACTTGATGAGCTCATCCTACGCTTAGAATACTTCGATTTGGTCGGCTGGTTCGAGCAATGGTTAGTTTGGTGGAGCATCAGGTTGGTGAAGAGTTTTTCCAGTTTGGGGAGCATGTATTAGTTAGGTAGATGCTCAGTTCCGGCGGTGAAATAATGTTCCACTTGAGCGATGTGGTGGATGTAGCTGAGGACAAGAGGCGTACGTACGTGTGCCGCTGCACGTACACGTACGGTCGGATAGATCCATCCATGGATTGCCAACACACGTCCTGCTCATGTACGTGCCAACCAACCAACCAACGTATCGATTGTGAAGGATGATCGAGCAGCAAAACGGAAGCAAGCGATTCAAATTTCACGGGGTACGCCGGTTGGTGCCGTGCCGAAACTCGTACGGGCGGGATACGGAGAAGGCCCGTCTATGCACCTGGCCAACCGACGTGGCTCAAGGCTTGCCTTGTCATCACCACCACTCATGCCGGATCCTGACTGGGGCGGTGTCTTTCTTTTCCTTTTGAAAAACACTATACAGATACAGATATAGACACTCATAAACTCGGTATTATCGTATTGCTCTTGCTTCTCTCTCTTAATAAAATATGTTTCTAAAATTACTTTTTTTAAGTTAATCTTAGTACACGGTTTTAAAGAGTCATGAAAAGACAAGCTAAAGAAATTAAACAACTTAACGCTGTTAATGATCTTAACGCTTCCCTTGTTACAAATTATGATAATTTGTTATGCAAATTCAAATTGTTTAGCAAGGAGCACGAAGAGCTCAAGTTAAAAATTGAGAGCATTAAAAGTAAAACTAATGACTCTTTGGAAATAGAGCAATCTATCCCTTGTGCAATTCCAATCTCTAAGGTAGATGTTTCAACTTCTTGCATTGATTTAATTGATGAATTTGGCTCACACCTTTGCAATAAGAAATGCTCTGAGAATTTTGTTGTAGAAACATATGATGATCTCATTGCCGAGGAGAATGATAAGCTCAAGCAAGAGGTAGAAAAGCTCAAGGAGGACATGGTAAGATTGAAGGGCAAGAGTACCAAGAGCATTGTCCAACCTTCTCAAGATAACCGTGAGAATATGGTGAAGAAGCTTGAGAAGGGAGCAATCTGATATGCTTCAAGTGCCATCAAGAAGGCCACAAGTCCTACAAGTGCTCTCAACCCAAGAAAAAGATTCTGGATGAGAAGAACAAGAAGAATATCACCATCAAGAGTTCTCTCATCTACACCAAGCCCAACCGGAGGAACAAGATCAAGAGCACCTCCTATATCATTAAGAAGAGCAATGGCAAGCTGATTGCTCACAAGGTTGGGAAGAAGGATTGGAGTTGGAACTGCTCCATTTGTGTAACATCCTGAATTTTCCCGGAATGTTGTCAACGTGCAAAAATGTGAATTTTCAAAAACTTTTCATGTATGTGCCTTAGCTAGTTCCAAATAGTAGTATAAGTCCCCTCCATTTCAAAATCGTAGCAAATTCAACGTAACTTTATTTAAACCAAGAACCATTAAGATGTTAGTGTGATTATTTGAAGTCTCTTGGATTTAATTGCAAATTATCTTGTTTGAATTTGTTGATTGGATTTTACTTGAATTGCTTCCAAATTTGTTTGATTCAATTGAGTGGAATTTGAATTTGAATGGGCCATTGAAATTCAAATTCAAACCCTAATCACCATAACCACCATGGGCCGAAACCCAACACACGCACAGCCCACCAGCCCACTCGCGCATGGCCCAGCCCGTTCTCCTTTTCTCTTTTCTCTCCGCGGAACACAGCCCCCAGGCCATGGCCTAGCCCAGCCAGACGCGCACATCGCCGCGTCCCTTCACCTTCCGCCCGGGGCAGCTGACAAGCGGGCCCCGCTTGTCAGCTTTCCCTTCCTCCTCCCGCAGCTCCCCTTGCTCAGCCCTGCTCCGCCACGCTCCGCTCCGCGATAGGAGAGCCTAACCGCTGCTCCCTTTTCCCCTTTTACTTGCACCGCGTTGCCCCTTCTCGCGTCACTGGCCAGCCCGTGCGCACCGCCCCGCTCCGCGACAGGAGAGTGCAACCGCCTGCGCCCCCCTTTCCACCTCGCCTTGACCATCGCGCCCCCCTCCCCCCCGCAAACCTTAGCCTCGTGCTTGCAGCTGCCAGATGCGTGCCGCGTGGCCGTGGCACGGACGCCGGGCATCGCGGCCGTTCCCACGTGCCCAAGCCCTAGCGCCTCGTATAAGGACCCCCAGCTGCGGTCGAGAAATCCAGCCGCCCCCCTGCTTTTCCCCTTCCGCCGTCACCGCACCAGCAGAGGAGGAGGAGAAGAAGAGGAGGAGGAGGAGGAGGAGCAGCGCAAGGAGGAGGACGACGCCGAGTCGCATGAGGAGGAGGAGGCCGCCACCGTCGGGGAGCTCCGCTAGGCCTGCGCCCATACGACGACCTCGACATAGCCGCACGCCCTGCAAGGCCCCAACTCACCTGCACCAGCCCGTCACCGCATCAAGCACCTCGCCGGCGAGCCCACCGGTGAGCGTCGCCGCCGCTCCCCTACCCCTTGCTGCCGGCGTGAGCCACGGGCCGCCGATGAATCCTCCTTAGCTAGCCTTAGGAATCCCCTTTCCCCCATCCGGCCTTGTGCCGCTCTTGTGCAGAAGCCCGCCGCGCCGCTCGACAAGCCCGCAGCCGCCGTCGCCTTCCGCCGCCGTGTCATGTCGCGGGCCCGAGATGTCGGTGCCCCGCGCACGGCACGGCTATGTTGCGGCCCTAGGAAGCCAGGACCCGCACGTGTGCGTGCACACCAGCGCCGCGAGGCTGAGCCATGCCCCTGCCTCGCCGTGCCGCTGCTAGACTATGCAGTGCCCCATGCCGTGCCGCGCCGCAACCCCACCACCGCCTTGCCGTGCGCGGTGACCACACGATGCGGCCGCGACATCGCATTCATGTCGCGGCCAAGCCCCTCGGGCATTCCCTCTAACACACACACGACGCACGCCACACGCACACGGGGACACACGCACACGGGACCACCCTGGGTCGAGCCGCACCGGATCTGGAGGTCACACCAGATCCGGTGGGAGACCGACAAGCGGGCCCCGCAGTCGGGGAAGCGTGGGGCACTGCCCCTGGGCCCGTTTTGTCAAAGAGAGAGAGAGAGAGAGAGAGGGGGAGAGTGGTGGCTGTGGGCTGGCCTGTTAAGCTGAGCCAGCCTACATGCCTAGTCAGCCCAAGGACCAAGCCAGCCTGCTGAGTTGCAGGCCGAGCTGATCCGTGAAGCCAAGCCGAGCTTGGTTGGGCCTTGAGCCGGCCCAACACCTTTTTGGCCCATAACCGAGCCGGGCCCTTTTCTTTTTCTTTTACCCGGCCTGACCGAGTGCCCCACCTGTCAGCCTTGGGGTGAGGCTGACCAGTGGGACCCACTGACCCCTTGACCTGTTGACCGTTGACCGGTCAGTGTTGACCGGTCAACGCTGACGTCAGCAGGTACTAACCCCACCAGTGATGTCATGCTGACATCAGCATGCCATGTGGCACGCTCTGGTGCTGCCACGTGTCACTGCCGAATGTTTATCTTTTCCAAAATTCTTTTATTAATTTCAGAAATAGGTTTTTCCTTATAAAATTCATAATAAATCAGCTAGACCTCCGAAAATTATGAAACCAATTTCATAACTCTTCTAAAATCATGAACTACCCGTTGGAGTAGGTTTTGTGGTGATTTGGATCTTATTTGGAGAGTTTTGTATATTTTTCCACTTTGGTCCTTGCCCTTACTCATATTTACGAATAGGACCCGACTACGAGGAGTTGACCGATGGCCAGGACTACTCGGAAGCTCAGGAGGACTTAAAAGAGATGCCAGGTTCATGCCCGTCTATGATCTGAATACCTACTAGGCATTGCTTGCTAGATGTGTTATCGCTACTTGTGTAATTCTATCGAAATGAACCTGCATAGCCTATTTTATGTACCCATACTCCTTGCAATCCTATCACACTTGATTAATAGACAAAATGCCTTGCCATACCTTGAATATGTATGTGTGGGAATGGATGGATAGTCTTGGTGTATGTGGAGATACACTATTCAGGAGTTAGTGTTTAGGGCTTTAGCCGGGAGTGGGCAAACCTAACTCGATCATGGATCGAGGGCTTGGGGTGTGTATCTTGGGACACCCTATGGAGTACCTGTGGCGGGTACAACTTTTGGGTTATATGGTTGAGGTGTTGGAGGCACCCGTCAAGGGTGCAATTGCGGACCACCGTGGTGGAGACGCATATGATGAAGATGCCCGCTTCGGCAGTTAAGGACCGGGTGAGAGTAACTATGACTTGTAGAAATATGTTAAGCGTGCACAGCACTTACCCATTATGAGGGTGGGCTTGGTCCGAGGCTAGCAAGTGCGGTACCAAGCCGGTAGGAGGATCGAGTATCGGTGCGGGGGAAGGAGGTGCTGACCTCACGTTCCCCGAGACGCATGGGAGGCTTCATAGTCCCGGGGTGACCTCTTGTGAGAGGATACGCCCAAGACCCGGGAAAGCCGGATGGTGCCGTGGCTCCTAGTCCTGTTCCAGTAGACTGGTGTTTCATCTATTAGTCGGCTGATCTCCGACTGGTGTCGATTCGAGTGGGTCCAGGTGTACAACCCCTACAGGGTGGAATCTATGCATATAGCCGCGTCCTTGGTCATGGACATCCCTACTCTTCTGTCGCTCTTATTAGTTAGTGTTACTTATGATTTCTACCTCCCTCTAGAATGACTTCCTGCCAGGGGGCAGTTGAGATGCGAGGAGAGGGAGTCCTTGCATCGACTTGGTGGTTTGGAAGGTGTGCATTGACTGGGAGTCCGGAATGCCGGAAGGGCCCGAGTCGAGGATGGAAGAAGATTTGTATGCTTACATATGATGTTGCATGCATAGGAAACCCCAGCTTATTCCCTTGAACTTTGTTATACCTTTAGTTTAGTCCACTATAAAGCTTGCAATCGGATGGTGACGTGGACCTATCCCATACCTTGGGGATAGCCTGGTACGATGCAGGATCTGATCCGGAGTTCGAGCCCAACGATGACGGTTGGTACGACTGAAGCCCGTGCTACGCTCGAGTTGCCTGTGGAGGAGATTCCAGAAGATGAAGAACGGCTCGAGGTCTAGTTACCGCTTACGTCTTTTGCTTGAATCGCTCTAGCCAATAGGCTTGTAATAAATTCCGTACTACAAATCCTATGGATTTATGTAATAATTAAACCCATGTTTGACCTTATGCGGAGTATGACTATAATATTATGCCTGGAATGAGTTCTGTATGTGATAGTACTTGAACCAGGGACTATCACAATGATACAGTGAGTCGGATTCCTTGATTTGGGAACCCGGTTCGTTTCAATTTGGGTGCCAAGGAAGTCATCACCAACATAAAGGGGCCTCAAATGGTGTGAGTTCCAAAGAAAACTTAAAGCCCAAAGATCGGCTACGGAGGATTTGGAGACTTGGCTAACAAGATGATGAGAAGATTCATGCTAAGAATCCAAGCTCACAACTTGGACATTTGTTGCCCAAGTCCCCCATCAGGTAATGGTAGCTAGATTTCAATTCAAGCATCATGTAGCTTTATTGCCTTTGCTAGGTTGTATGCATGCATTGCATTTTTTGGTGTTATTTATATATGGTAGGTTGCTTATATCTTGCTTTAACCCATGAGCAACCTACATGGTTTGATAAGTGTGCAGAAAGATTACACGTTGTTCGCTTTCATGGTACATGGACTCTCAAGAGGTATGTATTTTATTTTGTTCCATGAACACAAGTATTGGGGGTGCGTTTTAGGCCATCACCTAAGGTTAGGGCCCCCTTTGTGTCAAATAGGCTAAGTTAAGGGTCTGAAGGTTTGTTTGTGAGGTCTAGGGATTTAGTTGCAGTGTCCAGGGGCCTGTTTATAAGTTCCAGGGATTTCTTTGTAAATCTCAGGATCTACTTGTAATATTTGATCCCACCAATGGAATAAATATAAACAACCGCCTCCTTCTTTGTATAAATAGAGCCCTAGAGCTTGGAGGAGGGGACTTTTGGCCATTTACTCTCTTGCTTATCCAGCTAACTCTCCTTCTCACTTTGTCACTCTAATGCTTATCCAGCTGACTCTCCTTCTCACTCTGTCACTCTAAGATTACTATATTGAGCTTGAGTCCCATTTCCATCTTTCTGTCTGGTTTCGGCTCGTCCAAACCCAACAACAAGCTATAGGGTAAGCTTCTTAGTGTTGTAAAAAAAATGTGCATACATCTAATTGGTGATTCAAACACTAAATGCACATTTGGGGGTGCTCATTCTATGGTTCTGATTTTGGAGATTAACATGTTTGCAAGTTTATCTTTACAGTCTCAATGGCATCTCGGTGAAACCACACTAAGAGAATGTTATTCACTCTCAATGTGAACTAACAACTCTATGAGTGTGATTAGAGTAATTCATATGCTTTCATGCATATTGAGTCATGCTCTATCGAACTTAAAACTTCCATGTTTAAGTTCATAGACTATATGCTCATACATTTGCTCACCTTGGTGTATCAAGTGCTCAACATCCATCTACTTTCAAGTGGTACAATCAAGGTAACTAACACCAGCCCCGGAGGTACGCAAGGCCTAAACCTAGCAAAAGTGAGTCCAGAGGCAAAATTTCATGAATCGAAGGTGCCAGACAAAATTGCGAGTATCAACGTCATCAATACGTCACCTTCGGCACTTTCACTACCAGTCAAGGATCGAAGCCAAACGTGGACCTCCACGGAAGGGAGAAGCCCCTCTCACCAGGTAGCAAGAGTGCAGGATCAGAAGCTAAATCTACCGACGTCGCTGCCCAAGTGAAGCGCCTGACCTGCACCAGCCGGCTAGGACCTCCGACCATGCAAACAGAACAGAACTTTTCCCATTTGTTATTTTAGCTAAACTGGCTAGTTTTTCGTGTGAAGCTTTTAGTAGAGCAGGTAACGCGTCCCATGCATGCCAAAAGTGCCCATGCACGCAGAGCTTTCAAGTAGCAGTGATGGACCACCATGGCACCATGCAAGCTCACGTTCATGATCCTACTGATCCAAGCGAAGCTCCCAGCCTCGGTTTCCGAAGCATAGCTGCAAAGCATCTAGGCTGCCGTCCAAGGCTAGGATGCACGCACTAAGCATCAGGCATCGAAACTTCAAACAACTCCGTCATCATCGAGCACTAGCTCGTTACCTTCGATTGTTCTCGCCTCGGTTTTTCAAAACGGAAAAAGCTTCTTGCACTTCGTTAACTAACTTGGTTTTCTCAAGAACGAAGCTGCTAGACAATAATGCAGGCATCTCGGCTGAATTCACTGCTCGCCACCTCCGCACACCAAGCTACGGAACCTTCGCGCACAAAATTGTGCCCGTCATCTCTGCATGCCAAGCTACGGAACCCTCGCTCAGAACCTCCACGCCAAGCCAAGTTCGGAACCTCAGCGCCAAGCACTCAACCTGCGGAACCTTCGCTCAAAACCTCCGTGCCAAGCTGCGGTAGGAACCTTTGCGCCAAGTTGTGTTCGTCACCTCCACGTGCTTTCAGAGCAACAACAAAGAAAGAGGTTGAACAAAGGATGTATCCTTCAATAAAGCTTTTTACTAGTCGCTCGTTTTCATCTTGCTTGCATGTTTTCACCTCTTTGTGCATGCATGTGCTACCTATGCACGCGTCTCTTTCTGCCGTTTATGCTAGCATGAATCAAGGCAGCTATACCTGCGCATCCACTTGCAACACGAAGCTGCTAACGGAGGATGCATCCGAACTCTGCGGAAGCTGGCACCAAATTGCCATCGAAGCTACGATCCAAGCGAAGCTGAGCCATGTGTCCCCCGCGGGCCTCGGCACCAAAGCAGCCAGCCAGGGTCTATGCTGCTCGCCATCTCCGTCCAGGCATTGAAGCTGCTCGCCATCTCCGCATGCGAATGCATGGTTTGTTACTTGGTAGTTACCCGTCGTCCAGCAGCCGCTCGTCACCTGCTAGCAACGCGTCGCAAGCCGAAGGTGCCGAGTGACAAGAACTCAAGGACCTGACGACATCTTTGACCTTCGATCGGTCATCCAGCACACTAAGCTCCCGTTCAAGATGAGGGGCTCAGTCCAAAACAAAGAAGCGAAGACATCATCTCTATCCGGCTCCGATGCAGCGTTAGACACCTCCGCATGGCACGGAAGATGCTAGGATATCTCCATGCCAAGAAACGGAGCGCCCACAGGCGCGAAGCTGTCAAAGCTCCCAGGCGGAGTCTCCAGCTCAATCAAATTTCTGCGACCCAAGCAAAGCTTCCGGTCCATAAAATCGATCTATCTACCGTGGCCAGCAGAGCTTCGGGTGGCCCGTGAGCTCGTTTTCAGCACCATCGAATGATGCAAGAAGTATCGGATTTCTTTATTCAAGATGGGCAACACCTTCGAATGAAGTAAGAAATCTCGGTTTTATTGGGAACGAACTAATGGGGCGAAGGTCCCCTCGAAGGTAACCTCCCTGCTGGTTTTTACGAAGCCTAGCTGTTTTACAGATAAGTACTCCCTTGCTCCGGCCCTTTAATCCTACAAAAATTCATATGCTAACCCTTCACTTGAAAAACAAAGCTGAGCTGAAAATACCTGACGCAACATATTAGGTCGCTCAAACCTACCTTGCCTACAAGATAATTCTTTAAAATCCATGTTCATCTTATTTGTTGAATTTTTCTCTCACCTCTATGTTTGCAGGGTGTATCCTTTTTAGAAAAACTTCCCTTAGTATTTATCTGTTATCATACCTGTATGTTCTAAGCTCTCTAAGCTCATTGTTCTCCAACTAAGTTTGTTCTACATAGTGAAATTAACTCACTAACTCCTCTCTCTTTTGAGGATCATTTCTCTTCCAAAAATGCAGAGTTGTCATACTTAGCTTTTAGATAAGGTTATCACCTTATTGGTTTTCGATCTCTATTCATTCCGAAGAAGGTTATGACCTTATTGGCTTTCTACCTTTATTGACCTCCAGAGAAGGTCAGAGCTTTTGGAGAAGGTTATAAAGGTTATCACCTTATTGGTTTTCGATCCCTATTCACCCCGGAGAAGCTTATGACCTTATTGGTTTTCTACCTTCATTGACCTATAGAGATGGTCAGAGCTTTCGAAGAAGGTTATAACAAAGGTTATCATCTTATTAGTTTTCGATCTCTATTGACTCCGGAGAAAATTATCATCTTATTGGTTTTCTACCTTCATTCACCTCTAGAGAAGGTCAAGGCTTTCAAAGAAGGTTATAACGAAGAGAAGATCACAGTTTTTGGAGAAGGTTGGGATCAAGGTCCTTGGCTTATTGGCTGTCCTTGGTCATGTTGGATCGTGGGTTCTTGAAGCAAAGAACCTTCAATGGCAAGGGATGCATTTGAGGAACCAATGTTAGAAGGTCCTCGCTTAACCTGACCACCCACAATATGTTTGCTTATAACCTTAGATCTTGGGCTCATCGTGTCGAGAATACTATAAACAAATAATATATTTAAGAGATTGAGGTTAGAAGATCCTTGAGGGACCAAGTCATTTACAAGCATTCTTCACTAACCTTAGATCACTGTTTTAGCAAGCTAAGAATCTCTACAAGCAAAGAATGTGCTAGAGAACTCCAAGCAAAATATCCCAAAGTTACCACACCTAGAGATGCATATCTACCTTGCAATGCTTAACTACTTTTTTTAAGTGTTTCAACTTATCATGAGTCGAAGCAACGAAGAGTTGAAAACATCGACCATCGCATCTTGAATAATGCTCTAGTTGTGTAAGTTAGCAAAGCTCCCATACTCCGCAAACTTTGCATACGTATCTAAAAGTGCATTAAGCACTTGAATGCCAAGGGGCCTCAGGACCTAAGTGTCTTGAAGCCAGAATACCTTATGACCTCTGATCCAGACTTCACTCAAAACACTTGGTCCCAAGGGACCATTCATGAGAAGTTGCATCTTGAATATCCAAATTTTTCTCTAACATGCAGGTTTTCACCAATGTGAGTATCCCTTCTCCTACTTATCTAACCCTTGTATATTAGATCTTTGCTCTTTAAACACAGGTACATTGGATTTCACCCCTCAGCCAAGTCAAAAAATTAGTGCATTATAAATTGGCATTTCATTAGACAATGCACGTTGTTGGCATTCGGCATTCATCAATTATTGGACCTATCTTTATTGATGTTTATCAACCATTGGTTCTCATTGGTCCTTCAATATAATGATTTTCCTCAACAAGTGGTTTTCAACCTTGCATTGACAAGCCATCAACCTTAGACTTCAAAGCTCCAAGCCTTCACCTTCGGCCATCTAAAACGCTATAAGCGTATTTCGGCCAAGGGGCGCTCATGGTTCGAAAGTAACCAAAGTCCAAAACACCTTCGGCTTTATGCAAATGCATTCATTGCATTCATATGCATCAAAAGGCATTCATCAAAATTATCTCATCTCATGAACACATTATCTTCATGCATGGCAAAGAAAAGAATAGCTCTGAGGAGCTAAGAGGCTCATGACCTCAATAATGAAGTCGAGTATCACTTCCTGCATGTACGGACGAATACCTCGCAAAAGAAAGCCAAGGGGCTATCGATCCTAAGGGATACAAAACCAAAATACCCTCGGCAAATAAAAAGAAAAGTGCAATAAGCACTAAAAAGCCAAGGGTCTATCGATCCTAAGGGATACGAAGCTAAAACACCTTCGGCTAAGGGAAAAAAAGATATCAATTATGCAACTTGTGTTTATGGACTACTTCAAGATATGGTCGCCGAACCATCCTATACCCGTTGCAAATACATCACCTCTTTCAGGTACAAATCATCGAATCAAATTCACTTAAGTTGAAGATTCGACAAAGCTTGGTACTCAAAGTCTCGCCCTCACCATTACTTCAGCTCGAGGGGCTCGCCGTCACCTTCGGCATCGTCAACGACTCCGCCTCAACCGCTACATCGGCTCGAGGGGCTCGCCGGGACCTTGGGCTTCATCACCGACGCCGCCCTTGCCGCTACGTCAGCTCGAGTCGCTCATCATGGCCTCCAGCTCGAGGGGCTCGCTGGGACCTTCGGCTTCGCCCCTGACATTGCCCCTGCCGCTACTCCGGCTCGAGGGGCTCACCATCACCTTCAAAATCATCAACGACTTCATTTTCGCCGCTACTTCAGCTCGAGGCTTCGACTCTCACCACAACCTTCGCCTCAACCATCAGATTGGCTCGAGGGCTCGTGGTCACCTTTGACTTCATTGCCATGACCTTCCGCATTGCCATCAACCTCGCCTCCATCGCCACTTCGGCTTGGGAGGTCGCTGGCTCACCATCAACTTCAATGGCTCAAGTGTTCAACAACCGCATCACCTTCGACCACTACTTCAACTACATGCGAAGCTTATCTCACGAGCACCAGCCAAGATGGTGTTGTCAGTCAAAACCCACCGGCGAGCAGCCACAGGCAACACGAGGAGCCAGAAGGCTCCCGGGACTGCTAGTGGGACCCGGTCCCTTGGTCAACGGCCTAGGATCCGGCACACGACCTGACGTCTGGATTGCTAGGCGTGCCACCTGACCTTGTACCTGATCAAGAAGGTGTAGAAATGATTTTAGTTAGTTTTCTGCATGCACAGACACGTTCAAACATTAGTCCGAGCCGTGATCGGCTCATCGGGTGATCCCCGATATCGGCTGTAAAGAGCCGATTGTCTTCTAGAATCAGATCAGATCTATATATATATCTAAACAAAGCACGTATATCTGATACTAATATAAACTTGCTCTATAATCAATAAGCTAATTCAATGTACGACAGTTAAAGCTTTCACTACATAACCGGAACATCCCACGTATAGTTAAACCTAACAAATACGAAAGATAATAGAATAGCAACCTAAACAGAGGCCTAAAAACCAACAGAAAAGCCGATTTTCGGAACAATCCCTCTTTAGATTAATATAAAGCATAAAATGTACTGCCGGATCATTTAACTGGTTTGAAGGGCTAATCATGCGGGTATTAAGCTAAATCTTTGATGAATAAAGACTGACCATAACCGATTGGATCTACTAATCGAAACAGAGCAAGGTGCTGCCTTTACGCTTGGGATCGGGCACAAAGACAGCTAAACATTTATAGATGATGAACAATGCATGGATACAGTATGAAGAGCTGATGCATCCCTATAAACGTTAAGATAACTAGTGTTACTCGCCGTCAACAACGTTTTAGTACGAGAAACACAAGGATAATAGGTAGGGATGATGCTGCCCCCATCAAGCGAAGCGTGATCGGGGCTGCATGGCTCTTACCTGAGAGAAACCCTAAAACAGGGGTGGCGATGTGCCGAGATCTTGTTTGTGAATGGTTGTTGTTTTTCATTCGTCATCTAGGGTACATATTTATAGTCCAGAGACTTGCCTCTCTTAACTAATCCTAACCAACTACGATACAAATCTTAACTATCTCTATCTAAACTAACTTAAACGCACACATCTATCTAGATACATGGCCAATCCTGGCCTTAAACGGCCCGCCAGGAGTCGATTCGCAAGCCCATTATAATTATCCTTTGAGCCCATCTTGCTCGCGGCCCACCTTCTGACCCAGCCAAATTATGGCGATAACACATGCCCCCTGGTTTCGGAATAATTATTCCGAAACCATTTTTTTCTTTCCATCGCCTCGCCTCTTCAACTTCCAAAATCCGTACACGCGTGCTGCTTCCACTTCCATGGGATGTGACTACCCTGCATCTAACTCCTTGGAAACTATCATGGTGCCGATTCATATTCCACTCCCGCCTTTATAAGCCTGCCCCTGGTAGATTTCTTTTTCACTCATCTCCTTTCTTCAGCCATTGGCAACCGCACTAGTACGCCTTTCTTTCTCTCGCAATGGCTTCCTCATCCTCTGCTTCTTCCGTCATCTCCTTTGAATCCGAGACAACCCGGAAGATGACCCCGGAGTTCGACCCCATCGCTGCCTATGAGGCCCGCGCTCCTCTGCATTTGGATGCAGAGGAGTGGGATTTCCAGGCTTGGTCAGAGGATGATGAATCCCTAACCGACGGCGAAGATCTCCACCTCCTCCTCAACAGGGAACTAGATGAAGATGACGAGAACGACATGTCCTGGGAGGGGGACTTTTCCACATCGGAGGAAGAAGTCGATACCCCATCTACTGAGGAAGACTCGGCGGCAGGAGGCTTCCTGCGTGGCGAGTCGTCGGATGATGACGATGATGACGATGATGAAGAGACCGAAGATAGCAGCGGCTACAGCAGTGACGGTGGCGGGGACAACAGCAGTGACGACGGCAGCGATGGCAGCACGGCCCCTCTGATCAAGCGCCGCAAAGTCTTAGGCACCCACTGGTGGTAGATCGTAGGATCAAACCGATAGATCGGCTTTAGGAGTAATTGGCTCCTCTTTTGTACTAGTTTCCCCTATGAATGAAGTCCTTTTCATTTTAAACCGCAACTGTCAAGAAGTCGATTGACCGGGAGCTGATGGCAACGCATCGGTCCTTTCCCTCAAAGTGCCCATCCAGATCTGAGTCGATCCCTAACCCAATTCCATCTTCTGCTTAAATCTGGAACCTTCCCAAAACAGATCTACACAGATTCCCCGAATCCAAGTTGCATTCTAAAACCCTTGCTCGCAAACCCAATCGCAAAACCCAGATCAAAGCCTCAGAGCGTGAACTCGAAACTCGCGAAGCAAACCCTAGATCCAGTTTCCAAGCCTTCGATCTCCGTTGGAGCTTCAGATGGCGGAACTCTCAAATGCCGATGTGGGCGTCCTTGGTTTGAAGGTAAAACCCTGACCTTTTGCTAATTTAATGAAGTAATTATTCGATCCCTTGAAGCATTAAATGATCCTTTCCGGTTATTTGGCTCTTATCGATTCTTCAGGTTTCAGACATTCTTTTGCCGCATCCTTTTTCCCCCAGCATCAGCTGCAATAAGATCTCGTTGTCATTATGTTAATAAAAAGTGGTTCAGTGGTATGTTAACGAATTGGTCGATTACCAAAACTAGACTTTCTCAATTTAGAGACTTAAGAGCAGAAGAAAAAATGGGAAAATTCCGCCATCTCCCAAAAAGAGATGCGGCAATCTTAAAGAGAAAATTATCTACCTTGCAAAGATATGTCGGAGGAATCAAATATATGACGAGGTTGCCTGACATTGTGATCGTCCTTGATCAGCAAAAAGAGTATATAGCTCTTCGGGAATGTGCCATTTTGGGGTTTCCTACTATTTCTTTACTCGATACAAATTGTGACCCAGATCTCGCGAATATATCGATTCCTGCCAACGATGAGACTATGACTTCAATTCGATTAATTCTTAACAAATCAGTATTTGCAATTTCTGAGGGCCGTTCTCTCTATATAAGAAATCGTTGATTAAGAAAAATAGTGAATTCTTAAGCAACTCCGTAGATTTATAGGATCAGTTACTATTCTTTTTTGTTTTGCATAGATAAAATAAAAGAAGGAGAATATTGATATATATTAGGGAGTATTGATATATATTATGATCTGATGTGATTTCTTGGGCCTCGTTCCCATGAGAGTCCAGTAGATTTGATTTCTTGTGATGCTAACAAGATCCCATTTGTAAGCTAAGACATAGATTTAGAATCCTGGGCTGACAGCCTGCGTGCCTGGCCAAATCCTCCCGAGGGCAGGGTATCTTGTTACAACAGAGTAGCAAAAGCCTACCAGCCCACATGGGAAACCATAGGAATAGCCGATGCTTTGTCTCTGTCATTATGCCCCTTTGAGAAGAATGAAAACCTTCTGAAAACCATCGGCTATTTTTGGTCAGATGCCCTGAACTGCTTTTTATTTGGCCATGGGCCTATGACTCCAACCCTTATGGATGTGATGATGATTACTGGCCTGGAGATTGTATCGGCCAGCCCCTCTGCCTTCAGATTGCCTGAGGTCCCCTTTAAATTTTCCTCCAAAACAGAATGCACAAACTGGTGAACCAGCTCATCAAAACCAAAGGCCCTGTAACTGAGAAAGAACATACGGCCTTTCTAAATCTCTG
The DNA here is from genome assembly GCF_002211085.1 of Panicum hallii. Lineage (NCBI taxonomy): Eukaryota > Viridiplantae > Streptophyta > Magnoliopsida > Poales > Poaceae > Panicum > Panicum hallii. Next base: position 30,915,024 of record NC_038043.1, read on the forward strand.
GTTGGAACACTTCTTATTTTACGGTCCTTCCCTTGCCCCAACCAAAAACTACCTCTCTCTGGCATATGAACTGGCCCAAGGTAATACTGTTGGCCTTGGTAAATTGTTCCTTGGGGAAGTCTATAGATATCTTCGCCTGATGTCTTCGAGCTTGCTTACCCAAAAGAAACTCAGAACGGGTGGTCCCTGGTGGTTCATCTAGTTATGGGCTTACTTATATTTTTAGAACCACATACCAAACTTCTCTGTTCTGGCTAATAACTCCTTTCCAGATCAGAGTGGGCGACAAATCAGGTGTACCAGTTTTGGCCAAGCTTTGTACAGTCTTCCTGGTAGCAAGTTGAACCCCTCAGACGCCTCAAGCTGGTTTAGGATATTCTACCGAGGCCTGGACAACCCAATCTTCCTTCATTACACAGATTCTGAAATCTTTGAGAATCCAATCGCCTTCAGATTGGCTGTCTTTGCCGATGATGATACACTCAGCATTTATACTCTATCATGATTCGCCCTTGCTTCCTTCCAGTTGGCTTGAGCACCTCCAATAGAATCATTAAGCTAGGTTATGAGTTTTATCAGCCGGTCATATCAGCCCGGCAATTTGTTCTTGGGCAAGTTCCTCCCCACTTCTTCCTTCACCATCTGACAATAAGTAGAGCTGATCTGCCTAATATTCTCACCAGCCGAAGATGCTATAGCCTGATCTCTGATCTTCACATCCCAATCTCCGTCGACTTATCATTCGCTTTTTCGGCTATAGGCTTCGAAAATTGGTGGTCAATGTGGAAGACTCACGTCTTTCGGAAAGCCTTGGGGCCGATGCTACAGCAGATTGACGCTAAGTATGAAGCCCCTGAGGAAGAGGTATTACCGTCAGTTTAGTACTTCTTCATGATTCTGCTTGACCCCTTCTCTAATTCCATTTATTTTCTTTGCAGCAGGAGGATGGCCCGGAGCCCAAGAACGATGATGGCTCCACTTTCAAATTCTTACCAGCTGCTCCCGTAGCCCTCTTTGGCAAGAACGCACCTTCCCTGTCGAAGATCATGATGCGGATTCAGCCTGATTTTGCGAAATTGGCCTCCAAGTGAAAATGTGCTTCCGGTATTGCTGCCCCCTGAGCCCCGATTAAGGCGAGGAAGATGATTGTTAGGAAGATTCAGAAGGAGGTTGGACTATCTTCAACTGATCAAGAAGCTCCCAATGTCAACCAGGTTCGGGTCATCCCTTTAGAATTAGTCCTCTGAACAGGTACACTTCGATTCAATTACTCTTCCTCTAAAGACTCCAGAGAGTCTTGCAATGACAGTTGACACTTTGGTCAACCTTCAGGATCTGCAGGAGCCGATTGTCACCTCATTGGCTATCAATCCTTCTCAAGACAAGGTGCGTTATATCTTTGAGCCATTCGCATCTTCCTTTCCCTGTACAGTATTAATTTTCTACCTTCTTTCAGGACTTGAACCTCTCGGAGCTGCTTTGATTTGACCCTGCATCCATTGGCTCGGCCATACTCGAAGCAAATGATCATCAACCACAGCCGACTGGTATCACTAGCCAACTTCTTCGCATGAAGAACCTGCTCTCAGCCCCAATTGATACTTTGGTCCAAGACTCCAATGAAGTGAGACAAATTCTTGAGGAGATCAAGCCCCAACTCCTGGAAATCCTTCAACTCAAGCTCTGGCCAACCGGACATCTTCCCTTCTTTCGGGCGAAGGTAGAAAAGGCTCGGCAAAGGATTGAAGCTCGTCGCTCACAAGCCCCCTTAAAAGCCGATATTGCCGAGAAGTGTTGATTGCTCAACAAGAAGAAGGTGGCTCTGGATGCCAAAACTGACACTTCTGCACATTCTCAAAGGCTTCAACTTCTGGAGAAGGAGTTAGAAGACCTTAAGGCAAAGTTCCGGGCAACCGAGCAGCGCATCCGGGATGAGAAGAACCTCATAGCCCACTCCAAACAAGAAGCAGAGAATCCGACTGCCTAACTGAAGACAGAGCTCACAGAGTTGGGTGTTTTGAGTCAGCAGATAGTGTTAGGTGAGGACAAGGACGATGAAGCAGTGATTGCTGAAGCTGATCGCATCCGTCTTGAAGCTATCGCAGCTATCGATGAGTTCCTTCACTAGACTACTTTGTAATCACCTTTTGTAACCTGTTGTCATTCAAAACTTGCATGTATTCAAATTGAAATTCTAAAGTCGATAGTTATACATCGGCTATTTGACCAACTCATTGCATTGGGTACAAAATATGTGTGTTTTTTTATTATGGGCTGACTGAATGTATCGGCTCGCAACCTGATGCGTAGCATCAGCTTTCACTTGTACGGGCCAACTGAACGTATCGGTTCACAGCCTGATGCGTAGCATCGGATTTATTGCCCATCATCCCACATACTTGGGAAGTATTTCTTGAGATGTTGACCTTTGACAGCCACCGGAAACTTGACGCCATCTAACTCCTCAAGCATATATGCATTCCTAGGTAAGACTTGGTCAACTCTATAAAGCTGTTGTCGGTCAAAACCCGCTGGCGAGCAGTGACAGGCAACACGAGGAGCTGGGAGGCTCCCGGGACTTCTGGTGGGCCCCGGTCCCTCGGTCAACGGCCTAGGATCCGGCACACGTCCTGGCTTCGGAGTCGCTAGGCGTGCCACCTGACCTTGTACCTGATCAGGAAGGTGTTATTTGTTAGTTTCCTGCATACACAAACACGTATAAACATTAGTCCGAGCCGTGATCGGCTCATTGGAAGCTTCCCGGTATCGGCTGTAAAGAGCCAATTGTGTAACATGCTTGAATAAATTTAAACCATTTCAAGCTTGATTTGCATAAGTTTAAATGAGTTCAAGTTTGGGTTCAGTACTGCTGGTGAAACTTGCACACAAGCTTACTCATACCCTAAACAGGCTACACACCAAAAATCACAAGCAATAGAGCTAGCATGCAAAGTTATACTCAAGATACCCTTTTGCTAAACTTTAAAATAACTCAAAAAGCATTTGGTTTCAAACTAGACTCTAATAACCAAAGTTGTAGAGCTAAACTTCTGGAGTACAACAAAACTGGTTTGACAATTTTTGGATTTTTGTACAAATTCCTATGGATTTTCAAAGTTGGCTGATTTGAAATGGGGGGTACTGATTTTTCACAGAAAGGCCCCTGGAAAGATTTGAATCCTTGCAATTGGGTCCTTGGCCAGGTTAAACAGAGAAGCCGATCGACGGTGATTGAATTCCGGCGAGGGGGCTCACCGGCGGCGAGGGGAAAGTGGGGGAAAAGGTTCAGGAGCTCACGGCGGTCATGGGGGTGGCCGGTGTTGAGGAAGAGAGGGGCTGAAACGGCGGGTCGACGGCGAACAGGGGCGGACGGCGGGGCTCCGAGGGACGACGATGGTGTTCTGGTGGCCGGAGTGTCGGAGGACAGTGGGGAAGTGGCTAGAAAGCTTCCACGCGATGATGTGGTGCTGGTGGTGTGCTTGGCAGGGGCTGAGAGGCGGCGGAGCGGCGGGACGACGGCAAGACCGAGCGGCGGCGGAGCTCGAGCTCACCGGCGCTGTGGTTTGGGCTGCTAAAGTGCAGGAAAATGAAATTGGATAGGTCTGTGAGCTTCAGTGGGTTGCGGTGGTGCTACTGGAGCATTGAATCGAGGGTGGGAGGCGGCGGAGGTAGCTGACGACGGCGGGCAGGAGCTGCGGCGGAGCTCCGGCGAGGCGTGGCGCGCGGAAAGAAGGAAGAGAAGTAGAATGGGCGTGCGTGAGTGCAAGAGTGAGTCCGTGGGGAGCTCAGAGATGTGCTTCAAGTCGAGGAGAGCGAGAGCTGTTGCTAGCAAGCCGGCGGGCGCGTGACGCTTGGGGCGACGGCGGCGCGACGTGGAGCGGCGAGGAGAGGGCCAGCGCGGGTCGGGTGAGCGGCGGGCGCGATGCTGGAGGGGCATGTGGCGCGGAGAAGAGCGGCGCGGGGCAGCTGGGGCTCGGGAAAGCGGCCGGTGAAGGCGGCGGTCAAACGCAGAGAGAAACAGAGAGAGGGAGGGGCTGGAGGTAGACGACGAGGATTAGTCTGCAATTTTCCAAAAATGTAGGGACTCCAATGTAAAGACAAAACAACTTTCACACCATAGCTCAAATGAAAATTTTCCCAAAAGCAAAAGTGTAGAGCTTAACAAGATCTACAACTTTTTTTTAAGGTTCAGTTTCAAAAGAGTTAAGGATTTGAATCTATTTTAAAACTTGGCAAAATTTTAAACTTCGGAGAAATCCTATTTAAAATGTACACTCCAATTGAATCCTTATTGTAGTTTCACTTCTATCTGTGGTTTAAAAGTAAGTACTTGCTTCTTGCAAAACAACCCTTTACATATTTTGATTTTAGCTACCATTCTCACACATTTTGCACCAAAGGACCTAAATTTTCCAGAATTACAAAAAGACCCTTTTGCCTTTGCATTAAAGTTTTTAACACACATACAAAAGATCAAACACACAAACTCATACTAGAATCTAGTGTGTTTTATTCCTAAGTACCTGAATGTCATAGCCTTCCCTCCTAAAAAGAATCTCGTCCCGAGATTCCGGAACAGGATGGAATCGGACGATCAGATTTGAAAGTTGGCTTGAAGGAAGTTTGGAAAGTTACGCTGAAGATATGACTCGGTTTTCCAAGTCGCTTCCTCTTCAGTGTGATGGTCCCACTGAATTTTGAACATCCTGATGGTTTTTCTTCTAGTACTTCTCTCTTTAGTGTCTAGTATTTTGATCGGATGTTCGGTATAAGATAGATCTGGGTGATTTCACTAGATTGGGAATTGATGATCTCGGTAGGAATTTTGACGCGCTTCCTAAGTTGAGATACATGGAAGATATCATGAATGGCCGCTAGTTGAGGAGGAATTTGAAGACGATATGCTACGGGTCCACAGACTTCGATAATCTCAAAGGGTCCAATATATCGAGGAGCAAGTTTCCCTTTTATGCCAAACCGTTGAATACCTCGAGTAGGAGATACTCGAAGATATATGAAGTTTCCAACCTAGAACTGTAATGGTCTCCTTCGTATGTCAGTGTAGCTTTTCTGTCAAGATTGAGCTGCTCTTAGATTATTCTGAATAGTTTTCACCTTTTCCTCTGCTTCAGTGACAAGGTCGGGTCCAAAGATTTTACGCTCGCCGGTTTGTGACCAACTCAAAGGTGTTCGGCATCGGCGATCGTATAATGCTTTGAACGGAGCCATCTTGAGACTTGTTTGATAACTGTTGTTGTAGGAAAATTCTGCCAGTGACAAGCATTTGTCCCAATTCTTATCGTACTAAAGTACGGAGGCTCTAAGCATATCTTCTGGAATTTGATTTATCCTTTCCGTTTGCCCGTCTGTCTGAGGATGATATGCGGAGCTTCGGATTAACTTAGTTCCAAGAGCATGTTGAAGTAGCTCCCAGAATCAAGCAATGAATTGTGCTCCACGATCAGAAATGATCATCTTGGGCACTCCATGGAGACGAACGATTTGATCTAGATAGATCTCAGCATACTTTTTGGCGTTGTAAGTAGTATGCACAGGAAGGAAATGGGCGGTCTTGGTTAATCGATCAATGATTACCCAAATAGAATCATGCCTTTGGGAGGTGTTGGGTAAGCCAACGATGAAATCCATGTTGATATCCTCCCACTTCCAAGAGGGAATGGGTAGAGGTTGAAGAATACCAACAGTTTTTAGATGACTGGCCTTAACTCTTTGGCTAATATCACATTCCGAGACATACTTTGCAATTTCTCATTTCATACGAGTCCACCAAAAGTTCTGTTTTAAATCTTGGTACATCTTGGTACTGCCGGGGTGCATGGAGAATTTGGACAGATGGGCCTCGTCCAATATCTGCTTACGAAGCTTATGGTCCTTGGGTACAACGAAATGCTCATTGAACCATAGAACCTCTTCGTGATCTACTTGAAAGCACTTGTACCTTTCTTCTCCTTGTGCTAACTTCTGCTTGATGATTCTGACCCCTTTGTCATGCTGTTATGCCAGGATGATATTATCCCTAAGTGTAGTTTCAACTGAGAGATGGTTCAAGCTACCTTGAGGAATGATATCTAGATTGAGCTTCCTCATCTCCCAACAAAGAGTCTCATTGAGAGCCTCTACTGACAAGCAAGAGCAATGTGCCTTGCAGCTAAGTGCATCCGCAACAACGTTGGTCTTGCCTAGATGATAGTGTACTTCTAGATCATAATCCTTGATAAGCTCTAGCCAACATCTTTGTCTCATATTTAGATCTGCTTGCATAAAGATGTACTTGAGACTTTTGTGGTCAGTATAGATGTAGCACTTTGTACCCATCAGATGATGTCTCCAAATTTTAAGTGCATGGATAACGGCTGCGAGTTCAAGATCATGCGTAGGATAGTTCTGTTCATGAGTCCTGAGTGCTCGCGATGCATAAGCAATCACTCGGTTGTCTTGCATAAGCACACAACCATGTCCGATTCCCGAAGCATCACAATAGATGTCAAAAGGTTTGGAAACATCCGGTTGAGCCAGAACTGGGGTAGTAGTGAGCTGTGCTATGAGGGTGTGGAATGCATCTTCACATTTCTGATCCTAGGAGAATTTAACTTCTTTCTTCAGTAATTCTATCATAGGCTTGGCTATTCTTGAGAAGTCAGGAATGAAATGACGATAATAGCCAGCTAGACCAAGAAAACTGCGGATCTGATGGACTGACGTAGGAGGCTTCCAGTCCAGCACTTCTTGGACTTTACTTGGATCAACGGATATACCGTCACTGGAGATAGTATGACCCAGATATTTAACGGTATCCAGCCAAAATTCACATTTGGAGAATTTGGCATACAAGTGGTGGTCTCTTAATCTCTGAAGAACAATATGGAGATGGTTCGCATGATCTTCCAGATTTTTGGAATAAATTAGAATATCATCAATAAAGACCACTACGAATTTGTCGAGTTTTACATGAAGACAGAGTTCATGAGAGACATGAAGTATGCTGGTGCATTGGTAAGACCAAACGACATGACCAGATATTCATAGAGTCCATATCTGGTAGAAAAGGCTGTTTTTGGAATGTCACTCGGCCTGATCTTGATTTGATGATACCCGGAGCGGAGGTCAATCTTAGAGAACACCAGGCTCCGGCTAACTGATCGAACAAAATATCAATACGGGGCAGAGGATACTTGTTTTTGATAGTTACCGCATTGAGGGGACGATAATCTACACATAGACTTAAGCTATTGTCCTTTTTCTTCATGAATAGGGCTGGACAACCCCATGGTGAAGCACTCGGACGAATGAAACCATTATCAAGGAGGTCCTGGAGTTGGATTTTTAACTCTGCCAGCTTATTGGGTGGCATACGATAGGGCCTTTTAGAGATGGGGGCTGTGCCGGGTTGTAGATCTATGACAAACCTAATATCCCTGTCCGGGGGCATTCCAGACAAATCATCTGGAAAAACATCTGGGTATTCGCAAACTATAGGGATATCCTTTAACTTGATCCCTTCTACAGCATAGGCACAAGAGCTGTTGCACTCCCGTTGTGGAAGATAGAGAATAGTAGTTTTATGATCGGGTGAATCTATCTCCACGGCTCGGGAAAAGATATCCAATGATACTCGGTGCCTAGTCATCCAATCCATGCCTAGGAGGACATCCATTCCTTCTAGGTCCAATAACAGTAAATCTGTTTTTATCAGATTGCTACCCAACTGAATTGGCACCTTTCTATAAATTTGATTTGATGCAATTTTACCGCCAGGAGTCGCTATCATATAGGCTCCCTTAATAGGATACTTTTGTTCCACATTTTGAACTGATAAAACTATAGGTTGCACCGGAATAAAAAAGTATAATCACAGGTTGATGGTTTATAGAGAAAGTACTCGTTATTATTGACGCACCCTCGGGGAGTTCTGAGAGAGTTGTGAAGTTCACCCTCCCCTGGCGGACTTGTACCACCTGCTTCTTGCCCTTGCCCTTGTTGTTCAGGCTAGATATTAGCCCTTGGAAAGATTTCCTTGGTTAAGAACTGAAGCGTCCCCCCCATCCGGGAGGACTTAAAAGTGTTACTTTATCAGTCCCAGGAGGCTGATAACACTTTTATTACATCAGATGGTACATCACCGTACAACTCTTCGCGGTAATGGGCAGTGAAGCGCCACTATCGCGAGGATTACAACAAAAACCCATACTACTACACTAACTACGAACAGGGGATCATCAGAGTCTTGCGCCATGCGGAGCTCCAACGGTGACCTCACCCACAGGCAAGACTGGGTGTAGGACGGAACCCTACTCGACGTCTTCGGGAATATAGTCGGGATCTTCCACTGTAAAAATAAGAATGGGGTGAGTACGAACGTACTCAGCAAGTCCAATCACACCCACGGAGGGGGACATAACAGGATTTGATGCACAGGATAATCCAAGGATAAAGTTACGGTTCATTTGCGGAAACACAATTATATGCAGGGGTTTGTTTTAAAAGCATTCTTCAAAACAAGTTTTCCAGTACCAAGGGGCACGCGATGTTGATCCACACGGACCCAAGTTCCAAACCGCTACCGGACTCCCCGTCCGCCGTAGCACACGGCACAATCGCCGGATACTTTCCAAACAACTTACACCAGCTCAACCATTCCCAGAGAGAAACACTAGTTATGTGACCACACCGTAACTTGCCCAATACCGTGGGCACGGCTATTCGAATAGATTTTTAACTCTGCAGAGGTGTGCAACTTTACCCACAGGCGGGGTACCACAACACGAACACCTTAGTGCCGGTGCAGATCCCATCGAAGCCCTTACCCACCTTAGCTAGACCTGACTAGCCACCACGGGTTCTATCAAGGGGTCATTCGACCTGTCACCGCGGTTTAACCGGGGCATAAGTCACACAGAGCTTATCCCGTCTCCTTGATCACCCGTTGCTCCCAGCCCTCCTGATGGCTATCAGATTAACTAGTGGGGTTAGGCCAAGCCGTTGCCCATACAACGGTCAAGTGGCTTGCACGACAGGAAGCTAGGTGAGACGACACATCAACTCGGTCCTTAGGAGTGACAAGATGGATATCTCCCTTCCACGCTCAACCACACAGGTACGAGCACACCAACGGCAATTCACACAGGAATGCCATCCATCCCGTCGGAATCACCTTTCAAAACCACATTTTATCCCTTCACGCATTTTCTTTATAAAATCAGGTGTTCAAGGTATGGTTATCACAACAAGGGTGTCTATCCTACCACGTTTACGGCACGCAAAACCATGCAATTTTATAAAACAGGCCACTGGGTCGTGTTTATAAAAACTAGGACAAAAATATGCATCAAAGGGCGGAATTGAACTTGCCATCGTCAAATCCTTGCGGGAAGTCCTGATCGAAGCACTGTCCTTCGGGTTCGGGGTCGCAGAACTGGTCCTCGTTCACTTGATCGCAGTCGGGACCTTCCTCGTTCACTCCGTCTCCTAAGACGTAAACAAACAGGCACACGATCAAGCGAACGAACTAAAAGGGGCGGCGGGGTAAAGTTTCAGGTCAATCAGAGGTCGTTTCGCACATAAAATGACGAGGTAAAGGAAGGTCTATGGGTTAAACAGGGTTACCGGGGGCTCATTTGCAAGTTTCTGTAAAGAGGGAGGGCTTATTTGTAAATCCTAGAAATATTAGGGGGCAGTGAAAAGTGTGAGGGGTCTATTTGGAAATAATAATATAGGGTGGAGGGATTAGATTTGAAAAGAAATAGTAACCAGGGGCTTTTCTGCAAGTTTTACAAAGGTGGGAGGGCTCTTAACAAAATGGGAAAAAGGGGAGGGGCTAGGGGGCAAAATGCCCCTTTCTTCTTCCTCCTGCCCGCAAGAACAGAGGAGGGAGGGGGAGGGCTCGGCGCCGGCTCGATCCGGGCGGCCGGGGCTCGGGCGGCTCGGGCGCGTGGGGGGAAAGGGAGAGGGAGGCAAGGGGGTTCGATTCCCGGCCTTACCTCGGGCCGGGGCGGCGTGAGGCGGCGGGCCGGCGGTGGCAAGCGGCGGCGGCTCGGGAGCTCGGCGGGGGCAGCGGTGGAGCGCGGGGGGAGAGGCAGGGGCGGCGGTGGAGGCTTGTGGGGGGTGAGAGGCCGCGGCCGGCCTACTTATAGGCGGCCGAGCGGCACGGGGAGGCGGTGGCCGGCGGGGCGGCTCCACGGGCGGCCATTAATGGCGCCCGTGGCTTGCGGCGGGGGCGCGGCCGTGCACAGCCGTGCACGTGGGGGGCCGGGCGGCGGTGTGCGGGCACAGGGGCGGCACGGCGGGCGAGGCGGCACAGCGGCGGGGGCGTGGCGAGTGCGGGCGGGGCAGGGCGGCGGCGTGTGCGCCACGGTGGCCGTGCGGCCGCGCGCGTGCGCCAGCGACGGGCGGCACGGCGGGTGGCGCGGCACGTGGTGCACGCGCGGGTACGGGCGGCCGGGCACAGGCGCGCGCGAGGGGAGGGGGGGCCGGTGGCCGGCGCGGCGGGTGCGGCCAGGCACGCGCGCGGGAGCAGGGGCTCGGGAGCGGGGAACAGGGAGGAAGAAAGAAGGAGGGAGAAGGGAGAAAAGGGGAAAAAGAAGAGAAAAGAAAAGGGGAAAAAGGTGGGGAAGGAAAAAGGGAAAATAGGAAAAAGGAGAAAGGAAAAAAAAAGAAAAGAAAAGGGGAAGGAAATAATGAAAAAGGGAGGGATTGACGCGCGCCGGCGGGATTCGCGGCGGCGACCGCGCGGCGGAACTCGCGGCGGTGACCGCGGCTGGTCGGCCACGCGCGCGCGGCGTTCGCGTGCGGAACGAGGGAAAAGATGGCGTGACTGCGGTTGGATTCGGTTGCCGGTTTCGGGTCTCGGAAAAAATTAGGGTTTCAGGGGGGTTTTAGGGTTTTGGTGAAACGAAGATTTAGCGCGTAAACCCTGGGTTAGATTTTCGGGATGTCACAAACCTACCCCACTTAAAATGAATCTCGTCCTCGAGATTCGGCTGGCTTCTAAACAGGTGGGGAAACTCCTTCTTCAGGGCATCTTCAAGTTCCCATGTCGCTTCTTCCACCCCATGCCTACTCCACTGAACTCTGCAAATCCGCACTTCGGAGTTCCTCGTTCTTCTGGTGACAGTGTCCAAAATTTTTACCGGTATTTCCTGGTATCGCAGATCCGGCTGTAGGTCTATTGCTTCTATTGGTACATGTTCTTCCTCGGGTACTCTCAAACACCTTCTTAATTGCGAGACATGAAATACCGGGTGTACGTCCGACATCTCTTCCGGCAGTTGCAACCGATATGCTACGGCTCCGACTTTCTTTAGGACTTGGTACGGCCCGATGTATCGAGGGGCTAATTTTCCTTGCACTTGAAATCTTCGCGTCCCTCGAATAGGCGAGACCTTGAGATAAACAAACTCGCCTGGGTTAAAACTTATTTCTCGCCTTTTCTTGTCCGCGTAGTTCTTTTGCTGGGACTGAGCTGCTTTCAGTTTCTCGCGGATCTCCGCTACTTTTTCTTCTGCCTCTTTTATAAAGTCGGGTCCTTCTAGGGCACGTTCTCCTACTTCCGACCACATTAGGGGAGTTTTGCACTTTCTACCATAGAGGGCTTCGAACGGGGACATGCCTAGGCTGGCTTGGTAACTGTTGTTATACGAGAATTCCGCATACGGCAGACTTTGTTCCCAATCTTTTCCGTAGGTTAGAACACATGCTCTCAGCATGTCTTCTAGAATCTGATTCACCCTCTCGGTTTGACCATCCGTCTGCGGGTGATAAGCCGAGCTGAAGTCCAGTTTGGTACCCATGGATCGGTGCAAGCTTTTCCAGAACCTAGAGGTGAATTGGGTCCCTCTATCCGAGACAATCCTGCTAGGCACTCCGTGCAATCTTACTATGTTTTCTATGTAAAGTTTTGCTAGCTTCTCCCCACCGTAATTAGTTCGCACAGGTATGAAATGGGCCGATTTAGTGAGTCGATCCACTACTACCCAAATGGAGTCATGCCCCTTCTGCGTCCTAGGTAGACCCACTACGAAGTCCATCCCCACTTCATCCCATTTCCAAACCGGGATAGGTAGGGGTTGCAACAACCCTGCTGGTTTTTGGTGTTCGGCCTTGATCCTTCGACAGGTATCACAATGAGCTACGAATTGTGCAATGTCCGCCTTCATTCCGTACCACCAATACTTTTGCCTTATGTCCATATACATTTTGGTGGATCCTGGGTGGATGGAGTAGGCCGAGTTATGGGCTTCGTCCATGATTATCTGCCGAAAGTCTCCACTCCGGGGTACACAAATCCTATCCTCGTACCATAACGTGCCCTTATCGTCCACTCTGAAGCCTGGTGCTTTGTTCTCTCCAGTCTGTCTGCGGATCTTCACTAACTCCCGATCCGAGCTTTGGGCTCTTCTAATTCTATCCTCTAGGGTTGACTGGACGTTTAGTATATGGCTGGAACCTCGAGGAACAATGTGCACATTTAATCGTGCCATTTCCTCGCGCAGATGGTCGTCCTTAGGTCCATAGGATTTCCGGCTTAAGGCATCGGCTACTACGTTTGCTTTTCCGGGGTGATAATGGATTTCCAGATTATAGTCCTTGACTAACTCCAACCATCTTCTCTGCCTTAAGTTCAAATCGGGCTGGGTAAAGATATACTTCAGACTCTTGTGGTCGGTGTAAACCTCACACTTATTTCCGATCAGGTAATGTCTCCAAATCTTAAGGGCATGCACTACAGCTGCTAGTTCCAAATCATGGGTCGGGTAATTCTGCTCATGAGTCTTAAGTTGGCGGGAGGCATATGCAACGACTTTTCCGTCTTGCATCAGTACGCACCCTAATCCTTGTCGGGATGCGTCACAATAAATGACAAAATCACGATGAATATCCGGTAGGGTCAGCACTGGGGCGGTTGTTAACCTTTGCTTCAATTCTTGGAAACTTCTCTCATAGGATTCTGTCCAAGCGAACTTTTTCTCCTTCTTAAGGAGTTCCGTCATGGGTCGGGCTATCTTAGAGAATCCCTCGATAAATCTCCGATAGTACCCGGCTAATCCAAGGAAACTTCTGATTTCGCTTACGTTAGTCGGTTGCTGCCAATTGGATACGGCTTCAACCTTCTCTGGGTCCACTGCCACGCCTTCCGCAGCCAGGATGTGACCGAGGAAAGCTACCTTTTCCAGCCAGAATTCACACTTGCTAAATTTGGCATATAGTTTATGTATCCTTAGTTTTTCCAGCACTACCCGCAAATGTTGCTCATGTTCCTGAACACTTTTGGAGTAGATAAGTATGTCGTCGATAAAGACTACGACAAACTTATCTAGCTCGTCCATAAATACCTTGTTCATGAGATTAATAAAATAGGCAGGGGCATTGGTTAGTCCAAAGGACATTACGGTGAACTCAAACTGCCCGTAGCGGGTGACGAAAGCTGTCTTAGGGATGTCACTTTCCTTAATCTTAAGCTGGAAATATCCTGACCTTAGATCGATCTTGGAAAAGTACTTGGCTCCTTTTAGCTGATCGAAAAGGTCATCAATCCTGGGGAGGGGGTACTTGTTCTTAATGGTAACCTCGTTCAGTGGTCGGTAATCTACACACAACCTCATACTCCCATCTTTCTTCTTGACAAATAGCACTGGGGCTCCCCATGGCGACGAGCTTGGTCTGATGAAGCCAATTCGCTGCAGTTCTTCTAGTTGTTTCTTTAATTCTGTTAGCTCAGAAGCCGCCATCCTATAGGGTCTCTTGGCTATCGGAGAGGTTCCGGGAATAAGGTCTATGATGAATTCTATATCCCTGTCCGGCGGCATACCGGGAAGCTCTTCGGGAAATACATCTGGGTATTCGTTTACTACCGGGACTCCTTCTAAGGGCTTGGCTTCCATGCTAAATACCATTGGGTCATACTTACTATCCCGGGTACGGCAGATCACTTGTACTCCTTCGTGGTTGGTTAGGTGTACCACTTTATCAGTGCAGCCTATGAGACCATTGTGTCGGCTTAACCAATCCATCCCAAGGATCACGTCTATTCCCCCATGCTTAAGTACTACCAAATCTGCTAGAAAGTCTACCCCACTTAAATTGATCCTTACCCGTGGACAACCCAACTGACAATTAATGTCGCCTCCAGGCGTCCGGGTTAATAGGGGTGTTTTTAGTAGTACTGTAGGTATTTTGTGTTTCTCCACATAGCTTGAGGATATAAACGAGTGCGATGCTCCGAAATCAAATAGTACTGTTGCCAGAGCTGAGTTGACTAAGTACTCACCGAGCACTACACCCTGAGCTTCCTGAGCCTCCTGCGCGTCGATGTGGTTGACGCGGGCTCGTCCAAATGATTGCTGCTTCACCTGCTGGCTGCCATCGTTGTTGCGGACGGGCACTCGGTTGGCACCGGTCAGGGCTGGTCTGGGCCCATTCACTGTGTTGGAGAAGGCCGATGTTGCCGGCTTATTCTTGGCGTAAGGGCAGTTGGCGATGAAGTGCCCTGTCTCACGGCAGTTGAAACAGGCCCTAACATTATTGTTGTCGGAGGCGGCCAGACTTGTGTTGCTCTGCGGGGCCCTCATGGTATTCTGACTCTTGGGCTGTGCTTCAGAGGCTCGTGATCCAGTCACTTGGGACTGAGTCCTATACTGCATTGGGGCTTGAGATCTCGGTGCAGTGTAGCTGGAGTTCCTCGGCTTTTGGAAGCGGTCCTGTTGGCGGGCCTTACTTTCCAGGAATTTGCGTTTATTATCCTTTCTCTCTTCAGCTTTGGCCCTTTCTGTGAGGATAGCCTTGTTCATCAGGGTGTTAAAGTCCGGATAGATCTGGGGAGTAAGCAAGGTCCGGAGTTCTGGGCTTAACCCCTTCTTGAACATGTCTTGCTTCTTATCGTCGTCATTCACTTCTTCCGGCGCGTACCGGGCCAATTCTATGAATCGGTGGGTGTATTCTTCCACCGTCATGCTTCCTTGTTGTAGTGCACGGAATTCATCCGCCTTGCGCTTCATAGTGGCCGAAGGGATGTGGTAGCGGCGGAACTCCCTTACAAATTCTCCCCAGGTGATGGTAGAGGCATCTTCGGCTGCAGCACAATAGTTTTCCCACCAGGATAATGCCGTTCCGGTGAGCTGGTGGGCTGCCAGAAGGACTTTATCCCGGTCCTGGCATTCGAATGGTTCGAGCTTCCTCTGAATTACTCGCAACCAGTCGTCAGCATCCAACGGGTTGCAGGATCCGACGAAGGTAGGTGGCTTGGTCCTTAGAAAGGCCGTCAGCTTGTCATTCATATTCTGCCCTCGTGGCTGCCGGTTAATGAGGGCATTTGCCAGAGTCTCCAGTATGAGGGTCTGGTTATGGATGATCTGCGCCAGGTCTCCGAGGGGTGGGGGTGGTGGTAGTTGTTCTCCTTCTTGACTTCCCCCTCGGTTCTGGCTTACTTCTTGCTCTCCTTGGGGAAGATCTTGTTCAACGGGCTGTGCTCCGACACTAGCGGCTACGGGGTTCCGGCCACGGGAGGCCCTCGCGACGTTCCGGGGGTCACCTGTTGATTGGGTAAATCGGGGTTACGATTTTATGATGTTTAAGTTGTTTAATTCGTATATATAAGGCAGAATCTATCTTCTGCCGGTACCCCTATAAACAAGTAGCACACAACAAACCAGCACACAGTCATCACAAGCACAAACCCTTTTATTACAGCAAGGGGGGTACAACTTGGGGGTACGACTAGGTCTCGTGCTACTCGGCCAGGGTCTTGTCTTAAGGGTACGGCGTAAACAGAAAGGCTGGGAAGGGGCATCACTGGGATGGCGTCGGTCACTCTACTTGCGTGGTGTGTCTTCTTCCGGGGCGGACAGGGTGAGAGGTTCTCGCTCGCCGTCTTCTGGGTTCCCATCGGTCAGGGGCTGCATTGCAGCATTCCCTTCGTCGGCGACAGCAGAACTTCCAGGATTCTCGGGTGGGGCTCGTGTGCTCCCAAAGAGTGATCCCCACCCTATAACGGGTGTCCCGAGTAAAACATGGTCTTCCCCTATCGCCGGGACCGGTGTCCCACTTTGGGTCCAATCTTGCATACGTCGGTCTCGGGCCTGCCTGAGGCTCTCTTGGGCGACTGCTTCGCTACTGACCGCGGCTGCGGCTCTCGCCTCGGCATGGGCGGCTCGGATCTGCTGTATCCTCACCGCGAGCTCTGCTTGCTTGGCTCGATGGGTCTGTTCCCTTAGAAGGTTGGCTTGCTCATCAAAGAGTTGGTCTAGGGCGGCTAGGTAAGTAGCCACTTGGTACAGGGGGCCTTCTTCATGGCGACATCGCTCCAGGTTTCTCATGCGTGCTTCCCAGACTGGGGTTCTGATGGCCGGCGGAAAGAACTTCGCTGGTGCAGGGGCGAGGTGTTCTTCAAAAATCCGGCACAAATAACGGAGTGCTTTTCTGATGGCCAAGGGGTAGGTGTCTTGGTGTCTAAACCCTGTGGCGGTCGCCCGCCAGGGCTGGATGTCGGGGTAGCGGTTGCTCCTGGCGATGACCAGGATCACCCTGCAGCGGAGGGTACCATGGTGCTCGTACTCTCGGCTGTAGTACCTTGGGCGCTCCGTAACGCCAAGGTCCTCCAGGGTGTTGATCAAGAGGCTGGGGAATCCAGGTGCAGCTTGGCAATCGCCCTGGGTCCATCCTTCCTCAGCCATCTGAAACAGAAACAGGGTAAACAACCTGGTACAGGTGCAAAAGGGAGTAGATGATATTTATTATTACAACAAGGGTGGTACAGTTTTCATGGATACGCGGTCTTTAGGGTAGGGTTTTTGCTAGGGGTGCTAATCCTATCATGGGGATTCCTCCTCGGTCCTGATAGAGCGCTTCTTTATTGGAAGAAACTGATCCATCTCATTTTCGGTCTGAGTACCCTTATCCCAATGGGTTTCCATGGGTTCTTCTTCTTCTTCCTCGATCCACCCACCTATTCCGTTGCGGTTCTCGTATTCTTGCATCTGGGCTTGGAGGGCGGCTAAGGAATACTCGGCGCTTGCGGTTCTTGTCCGTTGTTCCTCCAGCTCCTGGGTTAACTTTTCAATCCCATGGATCAGCTGCTTTAGTTGTGCCGCCTGTTCGCGGTAGAGTGCATCCAAACCAGTGAGGTAGATGGACAGGTGGGAGACCGTGTCTTCCAGGTCTTCTTCTTCTCGTCCAAGTCCCCTCATTCGGGCAATCCAAGTGCGCCCTCTTCCCTCAGCGGGTGGGAAGAACCCCATAGGAGTCCGCTGAAGGTGGTGCCTGTAGAGCATACGCAGTCGTCGCAGGGCTTTACGAGTGGCCTTTCGATAGGTGTCGGGGAAGCGGAAGCCAGTGGTGGAGATGAACCAAGGGTCCACATCAGGGTAGCGGGTGCTTTTCTCCACAAAAACCATTATGTCGCACCGAAGGGTGCCTCCGGCGATGTACTCACGGTAGGCATACTCCGGTGGTTCCATAACCCCGACGCGTTCCAGGCTGAGCAATAGTAACTTGGGGAGGCCGGGCTCTGCGTGGCAGATTCCGCTAACCCATCCATTGCCAGCCATCTGGAACAAGGCAAAGACCAATGGTGAGTGTTTGTGCAGGAAATTTCTAAATCGGGACAAGTTCTAGGGCTTGAAAAAGGGTCTCGCTCCTAGGGTCACGTCCTACGGCCAGCCTACGGCTCTGATACCACCTGAAGCGTCCCCCCCATCCGGGAGGACTTAAAAGTGTTACTTTATCAGTCCCAGGAGGCTGATAACACTTTTATTACATCAGATGGTACATCACCGTACAACTCTTCGCGGTAATGGGCAGTGAAGCGCCACTATCGCGAGGATTACAACAAAAACCCATACTACTACACTAACTACGAACAGGGGATCATCAGAGTCTTGCGCCATGCGGAGCTCCAACGGTGACCTCACCCACAGGCAAGACTGGGTGTAGGACGGAACCCTACTCGACGTCTTCGGGAATATAGTCGGGATCTTCCACTGTAAAAATAAGAATGGGGTGAGTACGAACGTACTCAGCAAGTCCAATCACACCCACGGAGGGGACATAACAGGATTTGATGCACAGGATAATCCAAGGATAAAGTTACGGTTCATTTGCGGAAACACAATTATATGCAGGGGTTTGTTTTAAAAGCATTCTTCAAAACAAGTTTTCCAGTACCAAGGGGCACGCGATGTTGATCCACACGGACCCAAGTTCCAAACCGCTACCGGACTCCCCGTCCGCCGTAGCACACGGCACAATCGCCGGATACTTTCCAAACAACTTACACCAGCTCAACCATTCCCAGAGAGAAACACTAGTTATGTGACCACACCGTAACTTGCCCAATACCGTGGGCACGGCTATTCGAATAGATTTTAACTCTGCAGAGGTGTGCAACTTACCCACAGGCGGGGTACCACAACACGAACACCTTAGTGCCGGTGCAGATCCCATCGAAGCCCTTACCCACCTTAGCTAGACCTGACTAGCCACCACGGGTTCTATCAAGGGGTCATCGACCTGTCACCGCGGTTTAACCGGGGCATAAGTCACACAGAGCTTATCCCGTCTCCTTGATCACCCGTTGCTCCCAGCCCTCCTGATGGCTATCAGATTAACTAGTGGGGTTAGGCCAAGCCGTTGCCCATACAACGGTCAAGTGGCTTGCACGACAGGAAGCTAGGTGAGACGACACATCAACTCGGTCCTTAGGAGTGACAAGATGGATATCTCCCTTCCACGCTCAACCACACAGGTACGAGCACACCAACGGCAATTCACACAGGAATGCCATCCATCCCGTCGGAATCACCTTTCAAAACCACATTTTATCCCTTCACGCATTTTCTTTATAAAATCAGGTGTTCAAGGTATGGTTATCACAACAAGGGTGCTATCCTACCACGTTTACGGCACGCAAAACCATGCAATTTTATAAAACAGGCCACTGGGTCGTGTTTATAAAATCTAGGACAAAAATATGCATCAAAGGGCGGAATTGAACTTGCCATCGTCAAATCCTTGCGGGAAGTCCTGATCGAAGCACTGTCCTTAGGGTTCGGGGTCGCAGAACTGGTCCTCGTTCACTTGATCGTAGTCGGGACCTTCCTCGTTCACTCCGTCTCCTAAGACGTAAACAAACAGGCACACGATCAAGCGAACGAACTAAAAGCTTTTACCGATAGGCTTGAATCGGAAATAATTTAGTTACGGAGGTAGGGGCAATATTTTTGGGTAATTTCTGTATAGCGTGCTTAGAACTGTACTAGAAAGGGCGTGGTAAAGTTTCAGGTCAATCAGAGGTCGTTTCGCACATAAAATGACGAGGTAAAGGAAGGTCTATGGGTTAAACAGGGTTACCGGGGGCTCATTTGCAAGTTTTCTGTAAAGAGGGAGGGCTTATTTGTAAATCCTAGAAATATTAGGGGGCAGTGAAAAGTGTGAGGGGTCTATTTGGAAATAATAATATAGGGTGGAGGATTAGATTTGAAAAGAAATAGTAACCAGGGGGCTTTTCTGCAAGTTTTACAAAGGTGGGAGGCTCTTAACAAAATGGGAAAAAGGGGAGGGGCTAGGGGGCAAAATGCCCCTTTCTTCTTTCCTCCTGCCCGGCAAGAACAGAGGAGGGAGGGGGAGGGCTCGGCGCCGGCTCGATCCGGGGCGGCCGGGGCTCGGGCGGCTCGGGCGCGTGGGGGGAAAGGGAGAGGGAGGCAAGGGGGTTCGATTCCCGGCCTTACCTCGGGCCGGGGCGGCGTGAGGCGGCGGGCCGGCGGTGGCAAGCGCGGCGGCTCGGGAGCTCGGCGGGGGCAGCGGTGGAGCGCGGGGGAGAGGCAGGGGCGGCGGTGGAGGCTTGTGGGGGGTGAGAGGCCGCGGCCGGCCTACTTATAGGCGGCCGAGCGGCACGGGAGGCGGTGGCCGGCGGGGCGGCTCCACGGGCGGCCATTAATGGCGCCCGTGGCTTGCGGCGGGGCGCGGCCGTGCACAGCCGTGCACGTGGGGGCCGGGCGGCGGTGTGCGGGCACAGGGGCGGCACGGCGGGCGAGGCGGCACAGCGGCGGGGGCGGCGAGTGCGGGCGGGGCAGGGCGGCGGCGTGTGCGCCACGGCGGCCGTGCGGCCGCGCGCGTGCGCCAGCGACGGGCGGCACGGCGGGCGGCGCGGCACGTGGTGCACGCGCGGGTACGGGCGGCCGGGCACAGGCGGCGCGAGGGGAGGGGCCGGTGGGCCGGCCGGCCAGGCACGCGGGAGCAGGGGCTCGGGAGCGGGGAACAGGGAGGAAGAAAGAAGGAGGGAGAAGGGAGAAAAGGGGAAAAAGAAAGAGAAAAGAAAAGGGGAAAATAGGAAAAAGGAGAAAGGAAAAAAAAAAAAAAAAAGGGGAAGGAAATAATGAAAAAGGGAGGGATTGACGCGCGCCGGCGGAATTCGCGGCGGCGACCGCGCGGCGGAACTCGCGGCGGTGACCGCGGCTGGTCGGCCACGCGCGCGCGGCGTTCGCGCGCGGAACGAGGGAAAAGATGGCGTGACTGCGGTTGGATTCGGTTGCCGGTTTCGGGTCTCGGAAAAAAATTAGGGTTTCAGGGGGTTTTAGGGTTTTGGCGAAACGAAGATTTAGCGCGTAAACCCTGGGTTAGATTTTCGGGATGTCACAAGAACAATCTTGTGGCAGAA